>NC_046154.1:65133590-65315130 GCF_011064425.1 Rattus rattus
CAAGAAGAAAGGGGAAAGACGGAAGAAGAAAGAAGTAAAGAAAGAGAAAGAAAAAATGGAAGAAAGTAAAGAAACCAATCTTCAATTATGATAAAATTTGGAGAAGAGAGCCACCCACTGGCTCGGCCTGAGAAGAAAAGAGAATCCAATTCTAGGAGCTTTTCTTTCTTTACAGAGTTCAGTTTCCTGGCAGAGTTTCCTCCACTGAAAAACAGACTTTTCTCCAGAAGAACTGAATTCAGAAAGACTCCATTCCTTCAAAAATGCACCTTAGAAAACCAAATCCTCTCCGGTCCATAACCAATGTCATCCGAACATTTTACAAGTATATATAAAGAGGAATTCTGTGTCGTTTCCCTCTAGCCTTCTATAACTGTAGTTCTGTGGAGAAGGAGGGGTCTGTGTGCAGTCCCTTTAGTAGGGACTCACAACCATACTCACGTCCTTTTGATCATTAGGTAGTGCCTTGTGAAACTGAGACAACCAACCCCGAGCTAGGAATGCTGAAAAAATACATCTGAGCCCACAGAAGGGATTCTTTAGCTGTTGCTCTGCCTGATGATGCCAGCAACAGTGAGTTTGCTAAATGCAAGGACCTATGGCCGTCTTCTGATATGTGACCTCAAGAGTTTAGGCAACTTACTCCACAATGGCCTGTCCATGAGGTGCAATATGAATCTGTGTTCCAGACGATGGTCAATAAATTGATGCAGAGTAACACAGTTCATATGTCTATTGGTAAGATCGTTGTTTCACAGTAGCCTAGAGCAACATATCAGAGGCTCTTGATTCCTCAGACTCTTTGAGGTTTGAAGGACACTTGAACAGAGGAATACAATGTGTGTCTCTATGAAGAACTGCCAGGGAAATCCTAGACCTTTAGTTCCCTCTTAAGAGTAAGTTTTCAATTACAACCACTTCCTCCTTGAGGTTTTGTTTTGGCCCTGTACTCTGAGATCAGGAGTTTACTCTTTGGACAGTAAACATGCTCAGAGGAGTGGGGTCATGTCTGATTCCTCACAGGAGTAGAGGAATAGGTAAGGAATTATATATGATGGAAACATACATTGGTTATCTGTGTATTTTCTGTGTATTTTCACAAAAGCATGTGATATGAAGGTTTGCTGCAGAACTGGTAATTGAAATAGACTTTGCTGGGGACAGCAATTATTGCATAAATAACTATTGGTTTGACTGTTGAACACATTTTAGATATGACTTCCTTTACTGTTTCTTTGCTGGCTATTTTTAGTGTAATCTACATCAGTTTCTTGATTATATAATAAAATTATTATGAAATATCTCCAGGTATCATCTTGCTCCGATAATACATAATGTCATATCGTGTTTCACTTGTTTCTATTAAACAAAATTTATGAATCAAGAGACAGAAATACAAGTATTGAGACAGGAGAATTCAGTAAGTGACAAAGTACTGAGCCATCATTCCTGTACACAGAAGCAGACCTGATTCAATGCACACTGAATTCACACATAAAGGACCTGGGAGTCAGGGAGCATCACCTTTGTCCATAAAGACCTATCTGTGTAGAGTAATCATGTGGTTTTGTTCTTTCAATTTGTTTATATAGTGGAACATGTTGATGTTTTTCCATATATTAAACCATCTTGGCATGCCTGGGATGAAGCCTACTTGATCATGATTCTTTTGATGTCTTCTTGGATTCGGTTTGCAAGAAGTTTATTGAGTATTTTGCGTCGATATTCATAAGGGATATTGGTCTGAAGTTCTCTTTCTTTGTTGGGTCTTTGTGTCGTTTAGGTATAAGAGTAATTGTGGCTTCACAGAAGGAATTCGGTAGTGCTCCATCTGTTTCAATTTTGTGGAATAGTTTGGATAGTATTGTTATGAGGTCTTCTATGAAGGTCTGATAGAATTCTGCACTAAACCCATCTGGATTTGGGCTCTTTTTGGTTGGGAGACCTTTAATGAATGCTTCTATTTCTTTAGGAGTTATGGGGTTGTTTAACTGGTTTATCTGTTCCTGATTTAACTTCAGTACGTTGTATCTGTCTATGAAATTGTCCATTTCCTGCAGATTTTCAAGTTTTGTTGAATATAGGCTTTTATAGTAAGATCTGATGATTTTTTGAATTTCCTCTGAATCTGTAGGTATGTCTCCCTTTTCATTTCTGATTTTGTTAATTTGGACACACTCTCTGTGTCCTCTTGTTAGTCTGGCTAGGGGTTTATCTATCTTGTTGATTTTCTCGAAGAACCAACTTTTGGTTCTGTTGATTCTTTGTATAGTACTTTTGGTTTCTACTTGGTTGATTTCAGCTCTGAGTTTGATTATATCCTGCCTTCTACTCCTGGGTGTATTTGCTTCTTTTTGTTCTAGAGCTTTTAGGTGTGCTGTCACGCTGCTGATATATGGTCTCTCCTGTTTCTTTCTGCAGGCCCTCAGAGCTATGAGTTTTCCTATTATCACAGCTTTCATTGTGTTGCATACGTTTGGGTATGTTGTACCTTCATTTTCATTCAATTGTAAGAAGTCTTTAATTTCTTTCTTTATTTCTTCCTTGACCAGGTTATCATTGAGTAGAGCATTGTTCAACTTCTATGTATATGTGGGCGTTTTTCACTTATTGTTATTGAAGACCAGCTTTAGCCCATGGTGGTCTGATAGAACACATGGGATTATTTCTCTCTTTCTGTGTCTGTTGAAGCCTGTGTTTTGACCAATTATATGGTCAGTTTTGGAGAAAGTACCATGAGGTGGTGAGAAGAAGGTATATCCTTTTGTTTTAGGATAGAACGTTCTATAAATATCTGTTAAGTCCATTTGGTTCATGACTTCTCTTAGTCTGTCTATGTCTCTGTTTAATTTCTGTTTCCATGATCTGTCCATTGATGAGGGTGGGGTGTTGAAATCTACTATTATTTTGTGAGGTAGTATGTGTGCTTTTATGTTTAGTAACATTTCTTTTACATATGTAGCCCTTGTATTTGGAGCATAGATATTTAGAATTGAGGGTTCATCTTGGTGGATTTTTCCTTTGATAAATATGAAGTGTCCTTCCTTATCTTTTTTGATGACTTTTATTTGAAAATTGACATTATTCGATATTAGAATGGCTACTCCACCTTGCTTCTTCAGACCATTCACTTGGAAATTTGTTTTCCAGCCTTTCACTCTGACGTAGTGTCTGTCTTTGTCTCTGAGGTGTGTTTCCTGTAGGCAGCAGAATGCTGGGTCCTCGTTGTTTATCCAGTTTGTTAATCTGTGTCTTTTTATTGGGCAGTTGAGACCATTGATGTTGAGAGATATTAAGGAGTACTGATTATTCCTTACTATTATACTCACATTTGGATGTGAGGTTATGTTTGTGTGCTTTTCTTCTCTTTGTTTTGTTGCCAAGACGATTAGTTTCTTCATTTTTCTAGGGTGTAGCTTGCCTCCTTATGTTGGGCTTTACCATTTTTTATCGTTTGTAGTGTTGGACTTGTAGAAAGATATTGTGCAAATTTGGTTTTGTCATGGAATATCTTGGTTTCTCCATCTATGTTTATTGAGAGTTTTGCAGGATATAGTAACCTGGGCTGGAATTTCTTGTTCTCTTAGGGTTTGTATGACATCTGTCCAGGATCTTCTGGCTTTCACAGTCTCTGGCGAGAAGTCTGGTGTGATTCTGATAGGTCTGCCTTTATATGTTACTTGAACTTTTTCCCTTACTGCTTTTAATATTCTTTCTTTATTTTGTGCATTTGGTGTTTTGACTATTATGTGATGGGCAGAGTTTCTTTTCTGGTCCAATTTATGTGGAGTTCTGTATCCTTCTTGTATGCTTATGGGAATCTCTTTCTTTAGGTTAGGGAAGTTTTCTTCTATGATTTTGTTGAAGATATTTATTGGTCCTTTGAGCTGGTAGTCTTCACTCTCTTCTATACCTATTATCCTTAGGTTTGATCTTCTCATTGAGTCCTGGATTTCCTGCATGTTTTCGACCAGTAGCTTTTTCTGTTTTACATTATCTTTGACAGTTGTGTTGATGATTTTTATGGAATCATCTACTCTGGAGATGAAGTACAGCCATGTGACACAGTGGCATTTGTTTTGGAGAGAGAGAGATATCAAGGAAATCACTTTGTCTGTAATGAGTCACCTGTGGGAATAAAGAGGAAAACACCATCTGGGTCTCCATCCTGAAGAGACTTTGTGCTATGAAGTTTCTGTTGTTTTTGTTGTTAGAAGTGGAAATATGTTTGTGTGTTCTTCTTGTGTTGCATTTGTTGTGAGAAGATTAATTTCTTGTTTTTTTTTCTTGAGCATAGTTCCTCTCCTTGTGTTTGACTTTTCCTTGAATATCATCTGTAGGACTGTATTTTAGAATTTTATGTTTAAATTTGGATTTGATTTGCATTACCTTGATTTCTCCATCTATGATAATTTGAGTTTTAAATGGTATAGTAGCTTGTGCTGGCATTTTTCTTCTCTTAGTGTCTTTATGACATCTGCCCAGGATATTCTAGCTTTCATAGTGTCTTTTGAGAAGTCTGGTATTATTCTGATGTTTCTTGTTCAGTGCATTTGGCATTATTATGGGACAAGAGGAATTGGTCCTGTGTGTTTGTTCTTTTGTAGATTTTTTTATGTTTATGGGCATTTCTCTCTTTTGGTTAGGAAAGTTTTCTTCCATAATTTTGTTGAAGATATTTGTTGGCCCTTTAAGTTGGGAACCTCCACTCTCTTCTATATCTATTATTCTCAGGTTCAGTCCTTTCATTGTATCCTCAATTTCCTAAATGCTTTCAGATAGGAGCTTTCTGATTTTTGTATTTTCCTTGGCTGTTGTGTCGATATCTTCTATCTTCTGCTTCTGAGATTCACTCTTCAATCTCTTCTATTCTGTTCATGATGCTTGCATCTGTGACTCCTATTGTTTTTCCTAGGCTTTCCATCTCTAGGATTGTCTCTCCTTTACTTTTCTTTAATTTTTCTATTTCAATTTTTACATCCTTGATAAATTTGTTCAAATACTTCATCTGTTTGACTGTGTTCTCCTTTATTTCTTTAAGGGATTTAAATATTTCCCCTTTAAGGGCTTCTACTTGTTTATTTGTGCTCTCCTGTATATGTTTAAAGGAGTTACTTATGTCCTTCTTAAAGTCCCCTATCATCTTCATGAAATGAGAATTTAAATCTTGCTTTATAGGTTTGTTAGAAAAACCAAGACTTGCTTTGGTGGGAGAACTGGGTTCTGATGTTGCCTTGTCAAAATGGTTTCTGTTGCTTATATTCTTAAGCTTGCCACTTTCTATCTTGTTATCTCTGGTTTCATTGTCCTCCCTGTCTCTGACTGGAATCTCTCTTTCCTTTGAACCTTTGATCTTGGACTCTGTGATCCTATCATCCTGGATGTTTCAGAATACCTGTTGAGCAGAGGTATACCTGGGGTATGGACTCTGTGGGATCAGGTTCAGCATAGGGTCTCTGCTCCTGGCATGGTTGGAACCAGAAGGCATGTTGGTTTCTGACTGGGATTCCCGGGACCCAAGTGTCCCACTATATCAGTATGTCTGATTTTGGGGCAGGATTAGAGATTCTCACCTGTACACCTGGGTGTGTCAGAATACCTATCGAATTGAACTGTACCTGAGGAGTGGGCTATGTTGGATCTGTTCTATCGCAGGGGCTCTGCTTCTAGAACATGTGGGAACTACAGGAAGAATGTTTTAAAAGATGGTTTAAGTTATTTTGCTAGAAAGATGTAATAAACTTAGAGTCAAGAATAGAATGTGCCCACTCCTCATAAATAATAAGAAATATGATGAGCTTTCATGTATACCCCCAAAAAATATTGGGACATATTAGTGTTAAAAAAATCAGGTGCCATCATGAAACTAGAAGTGTGCACTTTCATAAGGCAAGGCCATGTAAAAATTGCTTCTTTGAACTTTATAATGTGGTTAGAGTATGCAACTCTGCTTTGAACTTGTTACTGATACTTTTCTGTAAGTCCACCATTATTTAAACATTTTATCTATGAAGTAATTCTTTTTTACATAGAGTGCTTTTTTTCAAAATCTGTAAGAAGTTAAAAGAAGAGGTGGTGCAGCTGATTTCTACTCACTCAGAGCGTGTGTGTGTGTGTGTGTGCGTGTGTGTGTGCGTTATGTAAATGAATTATTTCCTTTCCCTTTCCCTTTTCTCCTGGTTCAAAAGGAGATAACTAGTTCTGAGCTTCTAGCCTGGCTTGTGAGAGGCTCCTGGCTTACTTGCCAAAGAAAGGAGCTCTAGAACAAAAACTTTTACTTAATTCCCTGCTGCTAAATTGTATGTTTTCACCATCAGATATTGGCACTTATGTAACCACAAATAGTGAGTGACCTTGTTAATTTCCCTCATGGCTAATGACATTAGATACGTTGGACATGGAAGACTAATCACTGAATTCAATATTCAATAAAAATTGATGGCCGACAAATATATGGGCATCATTGTCTTAGACTGAATTTGAAAGTGGAACTACAGGCAAATGTATACATTATATATGATATGCTGTATATATGATATAATACACACTTTATCAATGAAAATCCATTGGTTATTTCAGATTAGTAGTCTATTAGGCAGTGAAGCTTTGCTGGAGGTTAAGGGGCTGCATCCTATTTACAAACTTTTCCTGTCTGCCTCTTGGAGACCATGTAATGAGTAAATTTTTGAGACTCATGGTCTTCCCACTGTGTAATGAATTCAGAAAACCTTGGTGTTAATGGTCTAAAGTTATGAGAAAAATGAATGAAAATTTAAGATTTCAGATTTTAAATATCTTTAAATATTTACAATATTCCTCTTGTGTACGTGTGGGAATATCTCTCTGTTTATGCATGTGTGTGTGTGTTTGTGTGTGTGTGTGTGTGTGAGTGTGTCTATGGGCCTGTATGTCACTCACTGTGTTTATGTGTAATTACCTGTTTGCCTGTATGTGTGTATGTATGTATGTATGTATGTATGTATGTATGTGTTTGTTTGTGTATATTGTGTATGTGTTTATGTATATTTGAATATGTATACATGTGAGTTTGTATAAAGATATGCATGTGCATATTTGCAAAGGTTTGTGAACGTTTGTGAGAATTTGTGGAAATTTGGGCATGTGTGTATGTGTCTGTGGCTGTATGAGTATTTATGTTTGAATGATTGCAAATGTATGTAGGGAAATCTGTACATGTGTAGGTATATTGTGTTTGTTTGTCTAGTGTGTGTTCATATGTTGAAAACTGTCTTATATGAGAGAGTCAATATGTGTGTGTATGAATTGGGAGTATATATATATATATATATATATATATATATATATATATGTCACAAGTGTTGTGGGAATGTATGTGTGTGCCTGTGTAAGTCTCTGTGTGTGTATGGATGTATGTGTGGGTGTGTATTGCGTGTATGTATGTTTGCAGGTCTCAGTGTTGTATGTGTGAGCATATACATGTAAGAATTTCCATTTTGTTTCTGTGGGTATATTTGTTTGTATGTGAGTGTGTGTACATTTGTATATGTGAATGCTTATCTTTGTATGTGTGGGGGGAGTTGTGGGTATTTGTGTATTGTGTGAGTCTCTTTCTGTGCATCTATATAAGAGTGGACCTGTGTGTCTGTATATGCATGATGAGTGAGTTTATGTGGATGTGTGTTTTTTATCACTGCATGTGTGTGTGTATGTGTAAGAGAGAGGCAGGGGTGGAGAGAGAGAGAGAGAGAGAGAGAGAGAGAGAGAGAGAGAGAGAGAGAGAGAATGAGAGGTAGACGCACACTGAGACAGAATAGCACACATGGAGAGTGTGTACTAGGTACAGCTTGCTTTGCTATGAACGTGGAGGTCAGAAGCCACCTTACAGGTCTTGGTTGGGTACTGAAACCCTATGCTCCAGAATCAAACCACGCTTATAAAGCTTGAACATAAGGCTTTTTTCATGTATATCTCTCAGGATGCCATGAAAATCTTTAGATAAAGAGTGAATATACGGCATTAGCTATATTTACTTTAAGAAAATTAATATAAAGAAAATAACTTAACTTTTATCCTTTAAGAAATGGAAACTTTAGAAGTATACTATTATATCAGTATGATTTCTGTAGAGACAGGGCTTCCCTGTATAGTCCTGACTCTCTTGGAACTTGCTTTGTAGACTAGGCTGGCCTTGAACTCTGATACCCTTTTGCCAGTACAATGCAGCTCTCACAATAATATTCTTAATTTAGAAAGAATTTGCACCATTCTCAACACTTTGATGCAAATATTTATGCAAATGGCATAAATAAAATAAAAATAATTGTAAATGAATTACAATAACTTTTAAATCAAGTGCAATCACAGAGAAAGTTTTGTGTTTGCAATAGACGTGTAAATTTCTCTTAGAGACTGCATATTTGTAGAATAGTGGTTAATGACAATTTAAGTATAATTTAAGAGAAACCATGTAAAGCAGCTCTCTGAGGGTATCAGTGAAAGAGAAAGCAATGATGGAACCCAAATGCTTGAGAAAAAAATGGCCAGAAGCAAGCAGAGAGTGAGGTAAAGAAAGTGAAAAGAGAATTGGGAAGCTAGGGGAGGGCATTCAGAAAGGGGAAACTTGTGTTTGCCACTATTTAAGGTAGATGCACACAGCAGGGTTATCAGAGAACCTACAGGGGAAGACTCAAACTCGCTGCTCATAGAGTGATCAGAATCTGCAAGATCCACGATGGCTATGGTTTGTGCATTCCTCACGATTCTGGTAGTTATGAGCCACTGGTCAACCTGCTGTCTAGGATGTAACCTGCCTCGCACTCATAACCTCACAGTCCTGGAAAACATGGGTAGATACTCCCCTGTTTCCTGCCTGAAGGACAGAAAATACTTCGAATTACCTTTGGAGAAGGTGGATGCCCAGCAGATCCAGAAGTCTCAAGCCATCTCTCTCCTGCAAACTGTGACTAAACAGATCCTGACCCTCTTGGAATCAAAGGAGTCACGTGCTGCTTGGGATGAAACCCTCCTAGACTCATTCTGCAATTACCTCTATGACCATCTCAGAGACCTCAAAGACTGTCAGAATCAGCAGGTTGGAGTGCAGGAACTTCCCTTGACCCAGGAACCCTCCTGGCCGACTGTGAGGGAATACTTCGGCAGGATCACTGTGTACCTGAGACAGAAGAAACACAGCTCCTGTGCCTGGGAAATTGCCAGAGCAGAAGTCTGGAGGGCCCTGTCTTATTCAGACATGTTCCTGGCAAAACTGAGTGAAGAGTAGGAATGAGTAGTGAGACATTTGGAGAGGACTCTCCTGGACTAGAACACTGCATCTCACATTATAAGCTCTCCTTAAAAAACTCTCATTACTTTCAGTGTGAATACAAGCAACCTGCCTAGAAGGTTCAGCGATATTGAGCAATTATTTTCAATATGTAAAACTGTTTTTGTATCTGCATCCAATTGGTTATTTATTTATTCATTTTTTATTAGAGTGTTAGTAAATTTAAGATATTTATGCTATATCTTGCATTCTTATATTCTTAATAAGGAACATGATCATTTGTAATTAAATTATTTTGTATTCAAATAAATTTGCTTTATAAGACACTTTGGATTAATTAATTTGGTATCTCTTTAACATTTTCAACTATTTTTAACATTAGAGTGTACACTGTAAATATTGTTGAAATGCACACTTTCTAAATATCAGAGAGGGTAGACATATATACTGCACAGTATTTAGACAAGCCCTAGATATTTTCATCTTCTCTCTAGCATATAGTATTCTTCTGGCTGGATAGACAGCTGCTGTGCAGAAGAAAACCAGAGAGTCTTGCTCCTCACAATCCTTAGTCCACTTTGATCAAATATGCCTTGGATTTATTTATCATTTAATTTCCTTGATCTCATATATTTGTCATCTACTATTATCATTAATTAGTTTAGTGGTTTTAGGTTCTAAATATGAGTGAGGTCATGTACAGCAACACAAAACAGATAAAAAGTGACTAGCCTGCCTATATGGCACAGAAAGGCAAGACAGGAAGAACCTGGGAATGAATGCCACTCATATAGCCTCATAATCCATTCCTGGGAATAAAGCCAATCAGGAAAGTGAAATGACTCTAAAATTAACCCTTTGAAACAACACTATTCCTTCTCTATTTCCTGGACCTTTCCTCTTCTCAGTTTCTGCTTCTCTGTCTCCTCCTCCTCCTCCTCCTCCTCCTCCTCCTCTTCCTCCTCCTCCCTTCTCTTCCTCCTCCTCATGCTTCTGCTTTTGCTCCATCTCCTTTGAACCACTAGTTGTGCATGGCACAGCACCATCTGGTGGAGCATGGTAGCCGCTCTCAGGTGCCCCATCCCTGATGACACCTGAATCTCTTTCCTCCATCACCAATATTTTACTCCCTCTTCTTCAATGTTTCCTGAGACCAGGAGATCAGCCCTTCAGTTTCTCAGTGACCAGTTGTGAGTCTCTCTGTTTATTGGCAGGGACTGTAAAACAGTTCTGTGGTAAGTGTGGGCCAGGACAACTGCCCCCTCTTAGATGTAGGTTCTAATTTCAAATCAGGTATTGTGACAGGTTGAATATAGCAATGCTTTTGTTCTTTGTTATCTGCATGGCTCCACATGTATTTTAAATATGATAATTGTGAGAGAAATATTGCCGAAAGTTTTATGTGAATTGTGTTGACACTAAAGATCTCCTGAAAATATAGTCAGTTTCATAACATCTTATTAATGGCCATAGATCTTGTCCTTTTTTTCTTAGTTTCTAACATTTGTGCTATCATTTTGTCATTTAGATGACACATCAGTTCCTTTTTCAGCTTTCATTACAATGACGTTATATTTTTGGTTCAGTGTTACAAACCGACCTCAGGGTTTTCTTTCTAGGAAAGTAGAGAAGAGACACAGACCAGAACTGGAGACTTCGACCATTCAATACCTCAGGAGAGATGAAAGAGTAAATGCAAAAATACAGAGAGTTGAGGCACAGAAAGCCCTTGCTTCTGTCACAATTAAGTGAATATTTCTGCCATTAGACACATTAGACATGGAAGACTAATCTCTGAATTCAATATTCAATAAGAATTGATGACTGACAAATATATAGGCATCAGTGTCTTAGACTGAAACTGAAAGTGGAAGTACAGGCAAATGTATATATTATGTATGATATGCTGTACATATGATATAATACCATTAATTGTACATATGTATTTATATATGTGTACATATGTGCACACATATTTCTTTGACTCTAATAGACTACCACTACCCCCTGCTGCGACAGACCCCATCTTCCATCCTCAGAACCCTTGTTTCCCCCTCCTTGATGCAGAAAGCCCCAGTGTGTGCTCCTCATTCTCTCCTCATTACTCAGGTCTGCTCACTCTACAAATGCTGTAATTCTTTACATCTTGATTCATGACTGGAGGTTTTGTTTAAATATATAACCACCATTGAAACCAGAATGAAGGAGTTTACGGTTTGAATCAAATTCTCAGATATAGGAATTTCCTCTTAATTTTAAACCTTAGACAATGTTCTTCTAATGACCTAAAGCTGAATGTTTGAACGAGGAAAAGAAACAGTAAAAGAAGGAAGAGAGGAAAAAGGAGAAAGAAAAGACAGAAGGAAGGAAGAAAGAAGAAGCAAGGAAGAGAAAAAGAGGGAAAGAAAAAAGGAAGAAACGAAAGAGAGAAAGAAAAAGGAAACGAAATCTTCAATTATGAGAGAAATTCAGAAAGGAACAGAGCCACCTACTGGTTTGGCCTGCAAAAAACCAAACAGAATCCAATCTCCCCACTGAAACTGCCTTTTCTCCAGAAGAACTGAATTCAGAAAGACTCTATTCCTTTCAAATTCATCTTTAAAAGGGAAATCATCTCGTGTTCCTAAGTCATGTCATCTGAACAATGGACAAGTATGTATAAAAAGGTCTTCTTTGTTGTTTCTCTCTAGCCTTCTATAACTGAAGTTTTCTGGAGAAGGAGGGGGGTCTGTGTGCAGTCCCTTCAGTAATGATTCACAACCAAAGTCACGACATTTTGATCATTAGGTGATACCTTGTGAAACTGAGATAACCAACCCTGAGCTAGGAATGCTGTAAAATAGCATCTGAGCCCACAGAAGAGATTCTTCACCTGCTGCTCTGCCTGTTGATGCCAGCAACAGTGAGTTTGGTAAATGCACTGATCTATGGCTGTCTTTTGATATATGACCTCAAGATTTAGGTAACCTGATCCACAATGGCCAGTCCTCGGGGTATAATGTGAATCTGTGTTTCAGGTGATGGTCAGTCAAAACTGATGCAGAATAACTTAGTTTATATTTCTATTGGGGTGAGATCTGTGTTTTACAGGGTCATGGAGCAACATAACAGAGGTTCTTGACACCTCAGCCTCTTTGAGGTTTAAAGGACACTGGAACAGAGGAATACAATGTGTATCTGTGTGTAGAACTGCCAAGGAAATGCTAGACCTTAAGTTTCTTCTTAAGAGGGAGTTGTCAATTACAACTTCCTCCTTGACGTTTTGTTCTGGCCCTGGACTCCATGGGCAGGAGAAAGATGTCTCTGTCTCTTTGGACGGTAAACATGCTCACAAGAGTGTGGCCATGTCTGATTCCTCATAGGGAGCAGAGGAATAGGTATAGAATTACGTATGATAGGCACATACATTGGTAATCTGTGTATTTGTACAAAATCATATGACATGAATATTTGCTGCAGATCTGAAAATTGAAATAGACTTTGCTAGGGACTGTAATTATTGGATAAATGGTTATTGGTGTGACTGCTAAATACATTTCAGATATTACTTTCTGTACTGTTTCTTTGATGGTTATTTTAATGTAATCTTCATCACTTTCATTGTTATATAAAATATTATGAAATAACTCCACATATCAACTTGCTCAGAAAATATGTAATGTCATATCATGTTTCACACCTTTGATTTAATAACTTCTTTTTATTAAATAAAGTTTGGGAATCAAGAGACCAAATAGGAAGACTGAGACAGGTCAATGCAGTAGGTGACAAAGTACTGAGCCATCATTCCTGTACACAGAAGCAGACTTAATTCAATGCACACTGATTTCACACAGAAAGGACCTTGTATTCCGGGAGCATCGCACTGCTGTCCATGAAGACATATCTGTGTAGAGTAACACAATGTAAGCTAGAGACTGCCAAATTTGTCAAGCTTCAGGATTGAGAATGTTAAAATGTCCATATCCAGTTCTCTGTCTGCTATTCCTGAGTTGCAATGATCAGTACCCAGGTATGTAGAGCCGGTCACAGAAGCATCTTAACTAATGGAGGAAGTGATCTGGTCAACATCCTAGTTAAATCAGTGAGCTGCAAGGCCAGTGTGAGGCACTGTGAGGAAGGCATCAAGAAGAGAGTGATGAGCTTACTTGACACCCATCTCTGTCTTCCATATACAAATGCACTTGTCCAGGCCAACACATCTAAAACTCTTTGCACTTTCCAATGAGTAGAGGCCTATTCACTGCTTTCTCCTTTTTCAGATGAAGTGTATGAAGCCATATATGAAGGTCCTTGATGCTAGGCAGTTCAGTTTTTTACAGGATGATGAATATGGATCTATTTTCATTCTTTTAGAGGCAAGCATCAAATTAGACGAGCACCAATCGTTGAAGATGATGTCTTATTTCCAGTGTGTACTTTTGTATTCTTTCTTTAAAATGAGATTTCATTTTGTAAATTAAATTTAAGTGTACAGAATTGTGCCTGGGTCTTCTATTCTATTCCATAGATCAACCATCTGTTTATATCCCAAACCAATGCTCTATTTATCATTTTAGGTCTGTAATACATTGTGAGCACAATGCTGGTGATACCTGTTCCAGTTCTTTTATGTTTTAGTGTTGGTATAGACCTTTAACTCACTTTATGAATAATAAATACTTAATTTTAATTAACTGCAACATATACTTTTACGTGTTTTAGATTATAAAGTTCCTATTGTAAATATATGCTGGATATTCACTTTTGGATGTGCATACACATGTGCCAGATGTCAATCAATATCAGGTTTTCACCTTATTTTCTTTGACTGAATCTCTTCCTTAAGTGAGGGCTCACCATTGTAGCCAGACTGCCTGGCCTATGGGTATATGATATTTGTTTATATTGACTAAATGTGGAATTAACTGAAAGCCCAAAAGGTAGGTGCACACATGATCTAGTTTTGCTTAACTTGGAGTGAGAAAATCCACTTCTAATCAGGATCTCTATAATGGGAAGAGAGAGCTTTAGTCAGGATCTCTGAGGTGTGAAGACTCACCTCTACTATGAGCCAGGCCTTCTGCTAGAAGCCTATGTCAGTACATGAAAGGTACTTTTGCTGTTTGCTTGCGTGCTTTTCCCTTGTTAGCAATTCATTCATTCACTGGCATTAGAATCCAAAATTATTGAAATCTGCCTCATAGAAAATCCCAGCTAAGAAATCAGCCTAGTCAACAATTACAGGATACTTTGAACTTAACTCATAGGCAGATATTTTCTGAATTGGCTAAACCTTGTTCTTTCATCCATTCTAAACACACACACGCACACACACACACACACACACACACACACACACACAAGTGTGTGCATATTACTAACTTATACACATACATATATACATACACATATAGAAACATACACATGCATAGAGGGAGAGACTAAAGGTGATAAATATTTTAAATAAACCAACTTCTTTTGAAATCACTAACTAGTAAAGTATTCCAAGTACATGTCTGTGTCTCCTTTTCAGTGTCAGTATTACAGACATGTGCTCCTGTACAGGCCTTGACATGGATTTTTGAGAAACCAATCAGCTATTTCTGCATTTACTGCAAGTAACTTCCTGACTCCAGCTATCTCCCCATTTTGTATTTTAATTATTAAGTAAGTCTCCAAAAATTTACAATATTTGTGTTTGAAAAAGTACAAGCCACAGTGAGAGTCAGAAAAAAATAGGTGACAAATAGCAACACTGGTATTTAACTTGTAAAAAGGGGGAAATGTGCTGTTTGCTTCAGGAAATGAAATGAGTAAGGCAGAGTTTCTGATTCTTCAGTTTCTTGAGATGGACTAGTTGTGCTATATTTTCAACCCCGTGAAATAACAAAAAGAGAAAAGAAAGAATATGAGGGTCTCCAAGCAGACATGTGGTGTGGATACAGGCCAGATGGAATTGCAGAACAAAGGATTTCTTTTGACAAATGCTGTAGAGTCAAGATTGTGAAAGATCTTGGTAGATTTCTGAGAGGAAAAGCAAAGTGCTGAATTGCTTGAAAAAGATTTGAAAGCAATAGTCAGAGGCACAGGTAGCTACAAGATCATGTACACATAAAACAAATGAGATAAGAACAACATTCCATGCAGTGAAAGAGAAAATCATGGAAAAGTATCTATAAACACAGAGAAGCAATCTCAGTCTTGACAAATTCAGTATGCCAAAGAAAAATGCAGATAGAGGTTCACAGCCCATTTGAGGTAAATTGTCACAAATGAGTGTGTGTGAATGTGTGATTGTGTGTTTCTGTATGTGTGTGAGAGAAAGAAAGAAAACTAGATAGATAGATAGATAGATAGATAGATAGATAGATGGATGGATGGATGGATGGATGGATGGATGGATAGATAGATAGACAGACAGACAGACGGACAGATAGATGATAGAATTTCAACACTCCACACTCATCAATGGATAGATCATGGAAACAGAAACTAAACAGATATATAGAAAAACTACCTGAAGTTATGAACCAAATAGGCTTAACAGGTATTTTTAGAACATTTCACCCTAAAAGAAAAGAATATACCTTCTTCTCAGCACCTCATGGTAACTACTCCAAAGCTGACCACATAATCGGTCACAAAACAGGCCTCAACAGATACAAAAAGATTGAAATAATCTCATGCATCCTATCAGGCTACCATGGACTAAGGCTGGTCTTTAAGAACAACAAAAACAACAGAAAGCCCACATATACAGGGAACTTGAACAATGCTCTACTCAATGATAACTTGGTCAAGGAAGAAATAAAGAATGAAATTAAAGACCTTTCAGAATTTAATGAAAATGAAGGTACAACATACCCAAACTTATGGGACACAATGAAAGCTGTGCTAAGAGGAAAACTCATAGCTCTGAGTGCCTGCAGAAAGAAACAGGAGAGAGCATACATTAGCATCTTGACAGCACATCTAAAAGCTCCAGACAAAAGGAAGCAAATGCAGCCAAGAGGGGTAGAAGGCAGGAAATAATCAAACTCAGGGCTGAAATCAAACAAATAGAAACAAAAAGGACTATACAAAGAATCAACAAAACAAAGAGCCAGTTTTTGAGAAAAATCAACAAGATAGATAAACCCTTAGCCAGACTAACCAGAGGGTATAGAGAGTGTATCCAAATTATCAAAATCAGAAATGAAAAGGGAGACATAAGAATAGAATCTGAGGAAATTTTAAAAATCAGATCCTACTACAAAAGCCTATATCAACAAAATTAGAAAATATGGAGGAAATGGATATTTTCTAGACAAATACCTGGTAGCTAAGTTAAATCATGATCAGATAAACCATTTAAAAATCTCCATAACTCCTAAAGAAATAGGAGAAGTCATTAAAAGTCTCTCAACAAAAAAGAGCCCAGGACCAGATGGGTTTAGTCCAGAATTCTATCAGACCTTCACAGAAGACCTCATACCACTACTGTCCAAACTATTCCACAAAATAGAAACAGACAGAACACTATCCACTGCCTTCAATGAAGCCACAATTACTCTTATACTAAACTGCACAAAGACTCAACAAAGAAAGAGAACTTCAGACCAATTTCCCTTATGAATGTTGACACAAAAATAGTCAATAAAATTCTTGCAAACAAAATCCAAGAATACATCAAAATGATAATCCATCATGATCAAGTAGGCTTCATCCACGGTGTTCAATAGATGGAAATCCATCAACATAATCCACTATATAAACAAACTCAAACACATGATGCTAAGAAATCATTTGACGGTCGCTGCCACCGCGGAGAGCCCGTGGGCAGCACCCTGCGAGCGAACTTGAGCCTCGGGACCACAGGTAAGACCAACTTTTCTGCTACAAGAAAGCTGCCTGGCGAACTCGGGTCATACGGAGGCAGAATTCCTCTAGGAACGGGCACGTCCTGTGTTTACCGGAAGTCCCACACCCGCGGATCCCGGCCCGCAGCAGCTCTCTGATCCCAGACCCCGTGGGAGAGAGAGCTCACCGCCTGGTCAGGTGGGCACTCCTGAGGCTGCAGAGCGGAAGAGACCACCAACACTGCCCACCCCTGCCCACATCCCTGGCCCAAGAGGAAACTGTATAAGGCCTCTGGGCTCCCGTGGGGGAGGGCCCAGGAGCGGCAGGACCCCTGCCTGAGACACCGCCGGAACCTGAAGGAAACAGACCGGATAAACAGTTTTCTGCACCCAAATCCCGTGGGAGGGAGAGCTAAACCTTCAGAGAGGCAGACAAGCCTGGGAAACCAGAAGACACTGCTCTCTACACACACATCTCAGACGCCAGAGGAAAACACCAAAGGCCATCTGGAACCCTGGTGCACTGAAGCTCCCAGAAGGGGCGGCGCAGATCTTCCTGGTTCCTGCCACCGCAGAGAGCCCGTGGGCAGCACCCCGTGAGCGAACTTGAGCCTCAGGACCACAGGTAAGACCAACTTTTCTGCTGCAAGTGACCTGCCTGGTTAACTCAAGACACAGGCCCACAGGAACAGCTGAAGACCTGTAGAGAAGAAAAACTACATGCCCGAAAGCAGAACACTCTGTCCCCATAACTGGCAGAAAGAAAACAGGAAAACAGGTCTACAGCACTCCTGACACACAGGCTTATAGGACAGTCTAGCCACTGTCAGATAGCAGAACAAAGTAACGCTAGAGATAATCTGATGGCGAGAGGCAAGCACAGGAACACAAGCAACAGAAACCAAGACTACATGGCATCATCGGAGTCCAATTCTCCCACCAAAACAAACATGGAATATCCAAACACACCAGAAAAGCAAGATCTAGTTTCAAAATCATATTTGATCAAGATAATGTAAAGCAGAAAAAGCTACTGGTCCAAAACATACAGGAAATCCAGGACTCAATGAGAAGATCAAACCTAAGGATAATAGGTATAGAAGAGAGTGAAGACTCCCAGCTCAAAGGACCAGTAAATATCTTCAACAAAATCATAGAAGAAAACTTCCCTAACCTAAAAAAAGAGATACCCATAGGCATACAAGAAGCCTACAGAACTCCAAATAGATTGGACCAGAAAAGAAACACCTCCCGTCACATAATAGTCAAAACACCAAACGCACAAAATAAAGAAAGAATATTAAAAGCAGTAAGGGAAAAAGGTCAAGTAACATATAAAGGCAGACCTATCAGAATCACACCAGACTTTTCGCCAGAAACTATGAAGGCCAGAAGATCCTGGACTGATGTCATACAGACCCTAAGAGAACACAAATGCCAGCCCAGGTTACTGTATCCTGCAAAACTCTCAATTAACATAGATGGAGAAACCAAGATATTCCATGACAAAACCAAATTTACACAATATCTTTCTACAAATCCAGCACTACAAAGGATAATAAATGGTAAAGCCCAACATAAGGAGGTAAGCTATACCCTAGAAGAAGCAAGAAACTAATCGTCTTGGCAACAAAACAAAGAGAATGAAAGCACACAAACATAACCTCACATCCAAATATGAATACAACCGGAAGCGATAATCACTATTCCTTAATATCTCTCAACATCAATGGCCTCAACTCCCCAATAAAAAGACATAGATTAACAAACTGGATACGCAACGAGGACCCTGCATTCTGCTGCCTACAGGAAACACACCTCAGAGACAAAGACAGACACTACCTCAGAGTGAAAGGCTGGAAAACAACTTTCCAAGCAAATGGTCAGAAGAAGCAAGCTGGAGTAGCCATTCTAATATCAAATAAAATCAATTTTCAACTAAAAGTCATCAAAAAAGATAAGGAAGGACACTTCATATTCATCAAAGGAAAAATCCACCAAGATGAACTCTCAATCCTAAATATCTATGCCCCAAATACAAGGGCACCTACATACGTAAAAGAAACCTTACTAAAGCTCAAAACACACATTGCACCTCACACAATAATATTGGGAGATTTCAACACCCCACTCTCATCAATGGACAGATCATGGAAACAGAAATTAAACAGAGATGTAGACAGACTAAGAGAAATCATGAGCCAAATGGACTTAACGGATATTTATAGAACATTCTATCCTAAAGCAAAAGGATATAACTTCTTCTCAGCTCCTCATGGTACTTTCTCCAAAATTGACCATATAATTGGTCAAAAAACGGGCCTCAACAGGTACAGAAAGATAGAAATAATCCCATGCGTGCTATCGGACCACCACGGCCTAAAGCTGGTCTTCAATAACAATAAGGGAAGAATGCCCACATATACGTGGAAATTGAACAATGCTCTACTCAATGATAACCTGGTCAAGGAAGAAATAAAGAAAGAAATTAAAAACTTTTTAGAATTTAATGAAAATGAAGGTACAACATACCCAAACTTATGGGACACAATGAAAGCTGTGCTAAGAGGAAAACTCATAGCGCTGAGTGCCTGCAGAAAGAAACAGGAAAGAGCATATGTCAGCAGCTTGACAGCACACCTAAACGCTCTAGAACAAAAAGAAGCAAATACACCCAGGAGGAGTAGAAGGCAGGAAATAATCAAACTCAGAGCTGAAATCAACCAAGTAGAAACAAAAAGGACCATAGAAAGAATCAACAGAACCAAAAGTTGGTTCTTTGAAAAAATCAACAAGATAGATAAACCCTTAGCCAGACTAATGAGAGGACACAGAGAGTGTGTCCAAATTAACAAAATCAGAAATGAAAAGGGAGACATAACTACAGATTCAGAGGAAATTCAAAAAATCATCAGATCTTACTATAAAAACCTATATTCAACAAAACTTGAAAATATTCAGGAAATGGACAATTTCCTAGACAGATACCAGGTACCGAAGTTAAATCAGGAACAGATAAACCAGTTAAACAACCCCATAACTCCTAAGGAAATAGAAGCAGTCATTAAAGGTCTCCCAACCAAAAAGAGCCCAGGTCCAGACGGGTTTAGTGCAGAATTCTATCAAACCTTCATAGAAGACCTCATACCAATATTATCCAAACTATTCCACAAAATTGAAATAGATAGATCACTACCGAATACCTTCTACGAAGCCACAATTACTCTTATACCTAAACCACACAAAGACACAACAAAGAAAGAGAACTTCAGACCAATTTCCGTTATGAATATCGATGCAAAAATACTCAATAAAATTCTGGCAAACCGAATCCAAGAGCACATCAAAACAATCATCCACCATGATCAAGTAGGCTTCATCCCAGGCATGCAGGGATGGTTTAATATACGGAAAACCATCAACGTGATCCATTATATAAACAAACTGAAAGAACAAAACCACATGATCATTTCATTAGATGCTGAGAAAGCATTTGACAAAATTCAACACCCCTTCATGATAAAAGTCCTGGAAAGAATAGGAATTCAAGACCCATACGTAAACATAGTAAAAGCCACATACAGCAAACCAGTCGATAACATTAAACTAAATGGAGAGAAACTTGAAGCAATCCCACTAAAATCAGGGATTAGACAAGGCTGCCCACTCTCTCCCTACTTATAGTTCTTGAAGTTCTAGCCAGAGCAATCAGACAACAAAAGGAGGTCAAGGGGATACAGATTGGAAAAGAAGAAGTCAAAATATCACTATTTGCAGATGATATGATAGTATATTTAAGTGATACCAAAAGTTCCACCAGAGAACTACTAAAGCTGATAAACACCTTCAGCAAAGTGGCTGGGTATAAAATTAACTCAAATAAATCAGTTGCCTTCCTCTATACAAAAGAGAAACAAGCCGAGAAAGAAATTAGGGAAACGACACCCTTCATAATAGACCCAAATAATATAAAGTACCTCGGTGTGACTTTAACCAAGCAAGTAAAAGATCTGTACAATAAGAACTTCAAGACTCTGAAGAAAGAAATTGAAGAAGACCTCAGAAGGTGGAAAGATCTCCCATGCTCATGGATTGGCAGGATTAATATAGTAAAATGGCCATTTTACAAAAAGCAATCTACAGATTCAATGCAATCCCCATCAAAATACCAATCCAATTCTTCAAAGAGTTAGACAGAACAATTTGCAAATTCATCTGGAATAACAAAAAAACCCAGGATAGCTAAAGCTATCCTCAACAATAAAAGGACTTCAGCGGGAATCACTATCCCTGAACTCAAGCAGTATTACAGAGCAATAGTGATAAAAACTGCATGGTATTGGTACAGAGATAGACAGATAGACCAATGGAATAGAATTGAAGACCCAGAAATGAACCCACACTCCTATGGTCACTTGATTTTTTGACAAAGGAGCCAAAACCATCCAATGGAAAAAAGATAGCATTTTCAGCAAATGGTGCTGGTTCAACTGGAGGTCAACATGTAGAAGAATGCAGATCGATCCATGCTTATCACCCTGTACAAAGCTTAAGTCCAAGTGGATCAAGGACCTCCACATCAAACCAGACACCTCAAACTAATAGAAGAAAAAACTAGGGAAGCATCTGGAACACATGGGCACTGATTTCCTGAACAAAACACCAATGGCTTACGCTCTAAGATCAAGAATCGACAAATGGGATCTCATAAAACTGCAAAGCTTCTGTAAAGCAAAGGACACTGTGGTTAGGACAAAACGGCAACCAACAGATTGGGAAAAGATCTTTACCAATCCTACAACAGATAGAGGCCTTATATCCAAAATATACAACGAACTCAAGAAGTTAGACTGCAGGGAAACAAATAACCCTATTAAAAAATGGGGTTCAGAGCTAAACAAAGAATTCACAGCTGAGGAATGCCGAATGGCTGAGAAACACCTAAAGAAATGTTCAACATCTTTGGTCATAAGGGAAATGCAAATCAAAACAACCCTGAGATTTCACCTCACACCAGTGAGAATGGCTAAGATCAAAAACTCAGGTGACAGCAGATGCTGGAGAGGATGTGGAGAAAGAGGAACACTCCTCCATTGTTGGTGGGATTGCAGACTGGTACAACCATTCTGGAAATCAGTCTGGAGGTTCCTCAGAAAATTGGACATTGAAGTGCCTGAGGATCCAGCTATACCTCTCTTGGGCATATACCCAAAAGATGCCCCAACATATAAAAAAGACACGTGCTCCACTATGTTCATAGCAGCCTTATTTATAATAGCCAGAAGCTGGAAAGAACCCAGATGCCCTTCAACAGAGGAATGGATACAGAAAATGTGGTTCATCTCCACAATGGAATATTACTCAGCTATCAAAAACAACGAGTTTATGAAATTCGTAGGCAAATGGTTGGAACTGGAAAATATCATCCCGAGTGAGCTAACCCAATCACAGAAAGACATACATGGTATGCACTCATTGATAAGTGGCTATTAGCCCAAATGCTTGAATTTCCCTAGATCCCTAGAACAAATGAAACTCAAGACGGATGATCAAAATGTGAATGCTTCACTCCTTCTTTAAGAGGGGAACAAGAATACCCTTGGCAGGGAAGGGAGAGGCAAAGATTAAAACAGAGACTGAAGGAACACCCATTCAGAGCCTGCCCCACATGTGGCCCATACACACACAGCCACCCAATTAGACAAGATGGATGAAGCAAAGAAGTGCAGACCGACAGGTGCCGGATGTAGATCGCTCCTGAGAGGCACAGCCAGAATACAGCAAATACAGAGGCGAATGCCAGCAGCAAACCACTGAACTGAGAATAGGACCCCTGTTGAAGGAATCAGAGAAAGAACTGGAAGAGCTTGAAGGGGCTGGAGACCCCATATGTACAACAATGCCAAGCAACCAGAGCTTCCAGGGACTAAGCCACTACCTAAAGACTATACATGGACTGACCCTGGACTCTGACCTCATAGGTAGCAATTAATATCCTAGTAAGAGCACCAGTAGAAGGGGAAGCCCTGGGTCCTGTTAAGACTGAACCCCCAGTGAACTAGACTTTTTTAGGGGGGAGGGCGGTAATGGGGGAGGGTTGGGAAGGAACACCCATAAGGAAGGGGAGGGGGAGGGGATGTTTGCCGAAACCGAAAGGAATAACACTTGAAATGTATATAAGAAATATTCAAGTTAATTAAAAAAAAAAAAAAATGATTTGACAAAATTCAACACCCCTTCATGATAAAAGTCCTGGAAAGATCAGGAATTCAAGGCCCATACCTAAACATAGTAAAAGCAATATACAGCAAACCAATTGCTGATGTTAAACTAAATGGAGAGAAACTTGAAGCAATCCCACTAAATCAGGGACTACTCATTCAATATAGTAATGCAAATCCTAGCCAGAAAAATCAGACAATGAAAGGAGGTCAACTGGACACAAATTGTAAAGGAAGAAGTCAATATATCACTTTGCAGATGATATGATAGTATACTTAAGTGACCCCAAAAGGTCCACCAGAGAACTACTAAGCCTGATAAAGAACTTCAGCAAAGTGGTTGGGTATAACATTAACTCAAACAAATCATTAGCCTTCCTCTACTCAAAGGATAAACAGGCCGAGAAAGAAATTAGAGAAATGACACCCTTCACAATAGTCCCAAATAATATAAAATATCTTGGTGTGCCTCTAACCAAGCAAGTGAAACATCTATATGACAAGAACGCCAAGTCTCTGAAGAAAAAAATTGAAGATTCAGAAGGTGGAAAGACCTCCCATGCTCACAGATTGGCAGGATTAAAATGGTAAAAATGGCCATTTTGCTAAAAGCAACCTACAGTTTCAATGCAATCCCCATCAAAATTCCAACTCAATTCTTCATAGAGTTAGAACGAACAATTTGCAAATTCATTTGGAATACAACAAACCCAGGATATTGAAAATTATACTTATGAATAAAAGGACTTCTGGGGGAATCACTATCCCTGAACTCAAGCAGTATTACAGAGCAATAGTGATAAAAACTGCATGGTATTGGTACAGAGACAGACAGATGGACCAATGGAATAGAATTGAAGACCCAGAAGTGAAGCCACACATCTATGGTTACTTGATTTTTGACAAAGGAGCCAAAACCATCCAATGGAGAAATGATAGCATTTTCAGGAAATGGTGCTGGTTCAACTGGAGGTCAACATGTAGAAGAATGCAGATCGATCCATGCTTATCACCCTGTACAAAGCTTAAGTCCAAGTGGATCAAGGACCTCCACATCAAACCAGATGCACTCAAACTAATAGAAGAAAAAGTGGGGAAGCATCTCAAACACATGGGCACTGGAGAAAATTTCCTGAACAAAACACCAATGGCTTATGCTCTAAGATCAAGAATCGAAAAATGGGATCTCATAAAACTGCCAAGCTTTTGTAAGGCAAAGGACACTGTTGTTAGGACAAAATGGCAACCAACAGATTGGGAAAAGATCTTTACCAATCCTACAACTGATAGAGGGCTTATATCCAAAATATACAAAGAACTCAAGAAGTTAGACCGCAGGGAGACAAATAACCCTATTAAAAAATGGGGTTCAGAGCTAAACAAAGAATGCACAGCTGAGGAATGCCGAATGGCTGAGAAACACCCAAAGAAATGTTCAACATCTTTAGTCATAAGGAAAATGCAAATCAAAACAACCCTGAGATTTCACCTCACACCAGTGAGAATGGCTAAGATCAAAAACTCAGGTGACAGCAAATGCTGGCAGGATGTGGAGAAAGAGGAACACTCCTCCATTGTTGGTGGGATTGCAGACTGGTACAACCATTCTGGAAATCAGTCTGGAGGTTCCTCAGAAAATTAGACTTTGCACTACCTGAGGATCCAGCTATACCTCTCCTGGGCATATACCCAGAAGATGCTCCAACATACAACAAAGACACATGCTCCACTATGTTCATAGTAGCCTTATTTATAATAGCCAGAAGCTGGAAAGAACCCAGATGAATGAACAGAGGAATGGATACAGAAAACGTGGTACACCTACACAATGGAGTACTAATCAGCTATCAAAAACAATGACTTCATGAAATTCATAGGCAAATGGATTGAACTATAGTGTATCATTCTGAGTGAGGTAACCCAACCTCAGAAAAACTCACTGATAAGTGGATATTAGCCCCAAAACTCAAATTACCCAAGATACAATCCACAGACCACATGAAGCTCAAGAAGAAGGACAACCAAAGTGCAGATGCTTCACTCCTTCTTAAACAGGGGAACAAAATTATTCATAGGAGTAGATATGGAGGCAAATTTTGGAGCAGAGAGCGAAGAAACAGCCTTCCAGAGCCTGCCCCACATGGTTGTACAGTTTTCCCTCTCTCTCTTCCTCCCCCCCTCCACATACACACACACACACACACACACACACACACACACACACACACACAGCCACGAAAACTACATAAGATTGATGAAGCTAAGGAGTGCATGCTGCAGGAGCCGGATATCGCTGTCTCCTGAGAGGCACAGCCAGAGCATGTCAAATACAGAGGCGAATGCTAGCAGCAAACCACTGAACTGAGAACAGGACCCCCACTGGAGGAATTTAAGAAAGGATTGAAAGAGCTGAAGGGACTTGCAACCCCATAAGAACAACAATGCCAACAAACCAGAGCTCCCGAGAACTAAACCACTACCCAAAGACTATACATGGCTCCAGCGGCATACGTAGCAGACGATGGCTTTGTTGGGCACCAATGGAGGGATCTGGTCCATCACCGGGTCTCTGCTTCCAGAACATGTGGGAACTGCAGGAAGAATGTTTTAAGGGATGGTTTTAGTTGTTTTGGTAGAAAGATGTAATAAACTTAGAATCAAGAATAGAATGTGCCTACTCCTCAAAATACATAATAGTAAATATGATGAGCTTTCATGATAACAGTAAAAAAAGAAATAGGATTGTGACAAATTTGTTCCAAAAAAAAAAAAAACCCAAAAACCAGGTGCCAGCATGAAATCACAAGTGTGATCTTTGATAAGGCAAGGCTGTGTAAAAATTGCTTCTTTGAACTTTAAAATAAGGTTACATTATACAACACTGCTTTGAACTTGTTACACTGATCCCTTTCTGTAACTCCACTGTTGTAACATTTTACCTATGAAGCAATTCTTTCTTACATAGAATACTTTATGTCAAAAAGCTATAAGAAGATTAAAAAAAAGAAGTGGTACAGCAGATTTCTATTCACTCAGTGTGTGAGTGAGTGAGTGAGTGTGTGTGTGTGTTTGTGTGTGTGTGTCTGAATGACTTCTTTCCTTTCTCTTTTCTCTCTGGTTCAAAAGGACTTAACTAGTTCTGAGCTTCTTGCCTGGCCTGTGAGAGGCTCCTGGCTTACTTGCCATAGAAAGGAGCTCTAGGAACAAAGACTTTTACTTAATTCTCTGATGCTAAACAGTATGTGTTCACCATGAGATATTGGCACTTATGTAAGCACAAATAGTGAGAGTGACATTGTTAATTTTCCCCAGGGCTTATCTAACCATGAATCAGTAAGTTTTAGTTCTTATTGAAAAACAGAGTTCTTATTGAAACAGTTAATGCAGAGGTTTTGGCACTTACTCAAGTGTAGAACAATAATGGAGAGAGAAGTTCCTAGAGTTTAATAAAGCATGAGGAGTTAAGAATACAGATACAAAATAATGTGCAGATATTTATAAAATAAAGATGCAGCATTCAGTAAAGCACAGGGGGTTAAAGGAAAAGAAACCAAATCTTAATAAAGCATAAAAAATAAAAAAGATTATAAAACAAGTACCACTTGATCTATAGCCTTTGCATGGGTATATATGTGGTGTGTGTGTGTGTGTTTGTGTGTGTTTGTGCATGCTATGTCTCCAAGGAAGAGCAATGGATTTTCAGACAGAGACACAGCTAAGGGATCCTGTTCTCTCTAACTAGCCCTATGCACATGCTTACTGGATTCCTACATTTCCTTTATACAACTAATCATTTAAAAACAACAATTCCGTTGGCTCTGTGTATCCACAGCAATGACAGAAAAACAGACTTTCTTGTTTAAGAATCTGAGACGGAGGCGTAAGAAGGCTATGGAGACTCAACAAATGGAAGGGCATTGAGAAGGTCTGCAAAGCCAAGGAAATCATACCAGCCTTGGCAGACATAGAGAGATGAGGGGACATGGTTCCCAAGTGTCTGACAGTGTATACCTTAAAAGTAGAAGAAACTAAAATTAACAGCAGCACAAAAACAAATATTCCAGTTAGTTACATTTTCCCCCGAAAGGGGAAATAATGACGCTAATATCCTCCTATAGAGAAGGACTTTTTTAATATATAAAACCATACATAGAATACATATTGTTTCCATTAAATTAATTCCATTTATTTCTAACTCTCAAAATGAGTGCCAAGACTTTAAAATCTGAGGTACAAATTAATGGCTGTGTAGATCCCTTAACTGCTGTGAGGAGGTGTAGAGAAGCTAGAACTGCTTCTACACTGATTTGACAGGAACATTGTCTGTGGTTCCGATACTATAATATCCTGAGTATAATTACAAATATTGCATGTTGCTTTGTATGGTTTTAATAGTACTGTTGGTATAGAGTGTGAGCTTTCAAGCATTTGGAATACAAATTTCAGATACTTCCCCTAATGTTTTGGTTTAGATGCAAAATGTTGCTGGGGTTCAACATGTTGGAGGTTGGTACTCAGGGAAGCAGTGTTCACAGGACACTGCAGCCTTCATCACATCTTCCAGGAACAAACATTATCAATGAAAAGCCATTGATTATTTCTGATGAGTAGTCTATGAGGCATTGAGGCTTTGCTGGAGGAAGGTTAGAGGGAATCCATTGTAAGGACAAACTTTCCCTGTCTACCTCTTGGAGACCATGACATGGGTAAATTTTTGATACACATGGTCTTCCCACTATGCAATGGATTCAGAAATCCATGGGGTTAATGGTGTAAAGTTGGGAGAGAAATGAAATTTTAAGCTTTGAGGTTTTAAATATCTTATTACTCTTGTGTATGTGTATGAATGTGTGTGTTTGTGTGTGTCTGCATGTGTTATTTTGTGTGAATATGTCCAAGTGCCTGTGTGTCACCCAGTGTGTTAATGTGTAATGGCATGTATGCCTATATGTGTGTCTTTGTATGTACTTGAGTATGTATACATGTGAGTTTGTTTAAGGATTTGCATGTGCGTGTTTGCAAAGGTTTGTGAACATTTGTGAGAATGTGTGGGAATTTGTACATGTGTGTATATGTCTGTGCCTGTGTGAGTGTTTATGTTTGAATGATGGCAGATGTTTACAGGGAACTCTGTACATGTGTGGGCGTATGTGAGTTTAAGTGTTTGTCTAGTGTGTGTTCATGTGTTAAAACTGTCTTATATGAGAGATTAAGTATGTGTGTGTGCATGAATTGGGAATTTTTAATATATGTATAAGTATTATGGGAGTGTGTGTTTGTGTGTGTGTGTGTGTGTGTGCATGTGTGAGTCTGTTTTTGTGTATGGATGTATGTTTGGGTTTATATTGTGTGGATATTTGTGTGTATGTCTGTGTGTATGTGTGTGTCCATATACATGTGAGAATTTTTATTTATGGGTCTCTGTGTGTCTCTGTATGTCTGTTTATGACTGTGTGTGTTTGCATTTTTGTGAGTCTATGTGTGAGAATGCTTCTCTCTCTTTCTCTCTCTGTGTGTGTGTGTGTGTGTGTGTGTGTGCACGTATGTGTGTTTGTGGGTATTGTGTGAATGTGTTTGTGTGTTTCTGTGTATTTATATATGAGTAGGTCTATGTGCATGCATGCGTGCGTGCGTGTGTGTGTGTGTATGCATGATGAGTGTGTGTGAAAATGTGTGAATGTGTGACTGTGTGTGTATGTGTGTGAGAGAGATATTAAGAGAGAGACACACCCACATACTGAAACAGAGTGGAATACCGGGAGAGTGTGGATATAGGCACAAGATTGTTTTGCTATGAATGTGGTGATCAGAGGCCATCTGATTACAAGATTTGGTTGTCTACTGCAGCCCTGTGTTCCAGAAATTAAACCCAGATTATAAAGCTTGAACATACAGATTTTTGCGCATATACTCCCCCACAGAATGCCATGAAAATCATTGGATAATGAACTAATATACAGTGGTGGCTAGATTTATCTTTTATAAATATGTATATTACAGTTCATGAAAGTAATATAAAGAAAATAACTTAATTTTTAGCTTTAAACAATGGAAAAATTTGAAGTATGCCATTATATCAGTATGAGTCTTTTAGAGACAGGGTTTCTCTGTGTAGTCCTGACTGTCCTGGAACTTGCTCTGTAGACTAGGCTGGCCTTGAACTTGCATACCCTTTTGCCTATACAATGTCACTGCCAGGCCACAATAATATATCTAATTTAGAAAGAATGTGTATCATACTTAACATTTTGATGCAAATATTTATATAAATGGTATAAATAAAATTAAAAAATAATTATAAAATGAATTAAAATAACTTTAAAATACAAACTTAAAGGAAATCTAGTGTTTGCAATACATGTGTTAATTTTAAACACAGACTGTGTATCTGTGGAATAGTGGTTAATCTCAGTTTAAATGTAATAAATGCTGTAGAATGCTGTAGCATTCTGAGGGCAGCAGTGAAAGAGAAAACAATGATGGAACCCAAATGCTTGAGAAAAAAATGCCCAGATGCAAGCGGAGAGTGAGGTAAAGAAAGTGAAAAGAGAATTGCAAAGTGGGGGAGAGCATTCAGAAAGGGGAAACTTGTGTTTGCCCGTATTTAAGATAGATGCACACAGCAGGGTTATCAGAGAACCTACAGGGGAAGACTCAAACACACTGCCCAGAGAGTCATCAGAATCTGAAAGATCCACAATGGCTAGGGTTTGTGCTTTCCTAATGGTCCTGGTGGTGATGAGCTACTGGTCAGGCTGCTGTCTAGGATGTGACCTGCCTCACACTCATAATCTCAGGAACAAGAGAGCCTTCACACTCCTGGCACAAATGAGGAGACTCTCCCCTGTCTCCTGCCTGAAGGACAGAAAGGACTTTGGATTCCCCCAGGAGAAAGTGGATGCCCAGCAGATCCAGAAGGTTCAAGCCATCTCTGTCCTGCAAGATCTGACCCAGCAGGTCCTGTCCCTCTTCACATCAAAGGAGTCATCTGCTGCTTGGAATGCAACCCTCCTAGATTCATTCTGCAATGACCTCCACCAGCAGCTCAGTGACCTCAAAGTCTGTCTTATGGAGCAGGTGGGGATGCAGGAATTTCCCTTGACCCAGGAAGACTCCCTACTGACTGTGAGGGAATACTTCCACAGGATCACTGCGTACCTGAGAGAGAAGAAACACAGCCCCTGTGCCTGGGAGGTGGTTAGAGCAGAAGTCTGGAGAGCCCTGTCTTCCTCAACCAAGCTGGTGGCAAAACTGAGAGAAGAGAAGTGAGTTGTGAAACAAAGTGTTTAGAGGACTCTCCTGGATTAGAACACTGTATCACACTTTATAAGTGCTCCCTTAAAAACTCTCATTACTTTTAGTATGAATACAATCAGCCTGCCTAGATGTTTCAGCAATATTGAAAAATTGTTTTCAATATGTAAAACCATTTTTGTATTTGAACCCATTTGAGTTTGTTTGTTTATTTGTTTATTTATTTATTTATTTACTTTTAGTGCTAGTAATATAATTTAAGGTATTTATGTCAAACCTTGCAGTCTTATATTTTAATACAGCAAGTCATAATTTGTAATTTATTTCATATTCAAATAAATTTGCTTTATAAGACACTTTGGATTAATTTATTTGCTATCTCTTTAACATTATCAAAAATTTTAAACATTAGAGTCTACACTGTAAATATTGTACAAATGCACACTTTCTAAATATCAGAGCGGAAAGACATATACACTGCACAGTATTTAGACAAGCCCTAGATACTTTCACCTACTTCTCTCTAGCATATAGTATTCTTCTGGATGGATAGACAGCTGCTGTGCAGAAGACAACCAGAGAGTCTTGCTCCTCACATTCCTTAGTCCACTTTGATCAAATATGCCTTGGATTTATTTATCATTTAATTTCCTTGATCTCATATATTTGTCATCTACTATTATCATTAATTAGTTTAGTGGTTTTAGGTTCTAAATATGAATGAGAACATGTACAACAATGCAAAACAGGTTAAAAAAATGACTACCCTGCCTATATGGCACAGAAAAGCAAGACAAGAAGAACCTGGGAATTAACCCCACTCATAGCCTCATAAACCAATCTGGGAATAAATCCAACCAGGAGAGTGAAGTGACTCCAAAATTAACCCTCTGAAACACCACTATACCTTCTCTATTTTCCTGGACCTTTCCTCTTCCTACTTTCTACTTCTCTGTTTGTTACTCTTCTTCCTCCTCCTCTTTCTTCCTCCTCTGCTTACTCCTCATTATTCTACTTTTGCTCCATCTCCTTTGAATTACTAGTTGTGCATGGTACAGCACCATCTCAAGGAGCATGGAAGCCACTCTCAGGTGCCCCGACCTGAGGTTACCTGAATCTCTTTCCTCCAGCACCAATATTTTTCCATCGTTCCTCAGCTGGAGGTGGAATTGCCTCTGTTTTCCAAGCTGATAATTCGTCTGGTGTGGTCATGTCAATTCAGTCATAGCCACTCACGTTCACATGAGTAACTATTCTGTTGTGTTCAAGAACACGGCTTTGCTGCATCATCCGCTGCCTCTGCTGTTCCAATTCTTCTATTCCCTCTTCTTCAGTGGTTCCTGAGGCCAGGAAATCAGCACTTCCTTTTCTCAGTGATCAGTTGTGAGTCTCTGTTCATTGGCAGGGAATATAAGAGTTCTGTGGTAAGGGTTGGCCAGTGCAGGAGGCCCCTCTTAGGTGTAAGTTCTAATTTCAAACCAGGTATTGTGACAGGATGAGTAGAGCACTGCTTTGTTCTTTGTTATCTTCATGGCTCCACATGTATTTTAAATATGATACTTCTGAGAGAAATATTACTCAAAGTTTTATGTGGATTGCATTGACACTGAAGATCACCTGAAAATATAGTCACTTTCCTATCTTATTAATGGCCATAGATCCTGTCCTTTTAATGTTAGTGCCTAACATTTTTGCTACTACTCTGTTATTTAGAAGACACATCAGTTCCTTTTTCAGCTTTCACTTCAATGACATCATATTCTTGGTTCAGTGGCAGAAACCGACAACAGGGTTTTCTTTTCTAGGAAAGTAGAGAAGAGACACAGAACAGAATTGAAGACTTTGACCATCAAACCAACACCTCAGGAATGATGAAAGAATAAGTGTGAAAGTACAGACAACTGAGGCACTTGTTGTCTTGTCACAATTAACTGAATATCTCTGCCATTAAATACATTGGGCATGGAAGATTAATCCCTGAATTAAATATTCAGTAAGAATTGATGGCTGAGAAATATATAGGTGTCAGTATCTTAGACTGAAACAGAAAGTGGAATTACAGATAAATGCATATCTTATACTTGATGCCTTGTATATCTGACGTATAATAGCCATATGTGTTATATATACTTATGTGTATACGTGCACACACACAGCTTTCTCTTCGATAGACTCCCAGCAGCTCTCTGCTGTCCCAGACCCCATCTTTCAGTGTCACTGTCCTTATTTACCACTCCCTGATGCAGAGGGCCCCACTGTGTGCTCCTCATTACCCAGCTCTGCTCACTCTACAAATGTGTCTATTCTTTACATCTTGATTCCTGACTGGAGTTTTTTCCTAAGACATCTAACCATCATTGAAACATGAATGAAGGAATTCAAGGTTTGAATGAAACTCTCATGTATAAGAATTTCCTCTTAATTTTAGACCTTTGACAATGTTCTTCTAACGATCTAAAGCTGACTGTTTCAACAATAAAAAAAAGAACAGGAAAAAGGAAAGAACAAAGAGAGTAAAAAGAAAGAGGAAGAAAGGAAGAAAGAGAAAGAAGGAAGGAGAGAAAGGAAGAAAGAAAGAAGAAAGGAAGGAAAGAAAGAGAGAAAGAAAAAGGAAACTAAATCGTTAGGGAAGAAGAGAGCCACCTACTGGCTTAGCCTGCAAAGACAAAACAGAATCCAATTCTGGCGAGTTTTTTTTTTTTTTTTTTTTTGTTGTTTTTTTTGTTTTTTTTTTTTTTCCAGAATTCTGTTTGCTGGCAGAATTTCTTTCACACTGAAACAGACTTTTCTCCAGAAGAACTGAATTCAGAGAGACTCCATTCTCTTCAAATTCATCTTAGAAAGGGAAATCCTCTCGGGTCCACAAGTCATGTCATGTGAGCAATGGACAAGTATGCATAAAAAGGTCTTCTGTGTCGTTTCCGTCTAGCCTTCTAAAACTGAAATTCTCTGGAGAAGGAGGGGTCTGTGTGCATTCCACTTAGTGTCTGCATGTCTGTCTGTCTGTCTGTACCCATTTATTTCTTTATGTGCTTATTTATTCACTTATTTAACTATTTATATGATGTAACATACCTTGCAGCATAATTTTGTATAGATACATTTTCCATGAATTGTTCATAATATATAAATGCAACTTGTTTTATTTGTTCATTCTTTAATTATTTAAAACAATTTTATTGTTTACACTGGCATTTTTCTGTAATGAAATTATATGCACAATCAAGCTGTCAATTATTATAGATGCATATGACATTGCATCATGTTCAGGCAATTGGATATACCTGTCTCTTGCTTCTCATCCATTCATGGTTAATTCCTAAGTCTTTCCTTTTCTCCTGTGTATCATATTCTTCTGAATGCACAGACAGCATATTGTCAAACTGTGTAAAGTGACTGGTATTTGTACAATGCACTCCCCAACCAAGTTCTCAGCTCAAAGGTGATTTATTTGACCCAGAAAGACATAGGACCAAGAATAAGAGACAAAGATAGAGGACTAGGGAAAAGCAGAAGAGATATTTGTCCTGGGGGTTTCAGGGACACAAGATATGTGTGTCTGGGTAGAAAAGAAACAATATGGCCCATAGGCAAATGGCAGTTTATAAAACTATAAGGGGGAAACCCCTGTTAGGGTAAAGTGTTAATATTGATTGTACAGCTTAACTGGGGCAGCCACAAGGGGGCCTTTGTTTGCTGGTTTTCAGTGCTTTGATAACTGGACCTTGGTAATCATGCTTAGGTGAATGAAGTAGACAAATGGACTTTGAAATGCCATGACACTCTTGACTTGTCCACTTCTTTTTTTCATGTTGTGAATATTTTTTCTTCTTAAAAAAGTACAAAAAATAAAATAACATATTTATAGTTTATAGATTTTCCCCCTCTCCCATTTACAAAACTATTAAGTTACATTTACTCTTTTTTTTTTTTTTTTTTTTTAATGTGGGAGCAGATTATACACACGAGTCTCTCCTGCTGGTTTTTCAGAAAGGGTCATTCTTAGAATTTGGCCTCTTTTCCTGTTACATTTTCGTGACTATTAAAATATGAAGGAAAATGTTTTAATTCATTTCAAACTTCCCAGGTTTCTATGCGTTGGGATGTGCCTTAGTCTTTTAGGAACCGACTTCAAGGTGACAGCACACTGTGTATTTTTCTACCAGTTCCAATTTCTAAACACCGAGGAAGTTCCAACAATGTGGAGACATAGAAGGAAATACCTGCTCCATGTGTCACCCCCCTTTTATGGATTACCAAAAAATAAAAAGTTCTATGTTTGGGTGAGATTAAACTTTTCTATCTTTCTGGAGTGCTTTTGTTCAGGACCTGATGCTTAACAAAGCTCAGTCAACCTAGCGAGCGATGAACTGCACGGAAATCCACCAGCAGACACTTCCGTACCTGACGCTATACTGCTCCTTGTGGTTTCCTATCCCTTCTTCTGGCAATGGCTATCTCATAGAGTAGGGACTCAGGACAAAGGGAGAGCCGGCTCTGACTTGTCTCTGGACCCAGAGCAGACCAGTAATTTTCCAGAGAGACTAGAGAGAAGAGCTGGTAGCCTGTTGGATTGTCTCCCTGCTCTGGAATCCTAAGCCCATCTCTAAGGTCTGCCAGTCATGTTTGCAGCTAAGTTCAAGCACTACAGCACAGGAAGCACACAGGGCGTATATTTCCAACACGGTGTTTGTCTGTCTTAGATCAGAGACCCACTAGTACCCTGGAGGGTCCCCAGGCTGCTTAGTTTGAAGGAGTGGCATTTGGAGTGCAGGGCTGGAATAGAGCAGAGCCCTGGATGCAAACCTTTGGCAACAGGAAGAAGGATAAGGAGTCTCAGACTCTTTGTGGGCTCTCAGAAAGGTGCCCTCTGCTACCCTTTGGGATCCTCTTGGTTACGGCACCTACTCCCCATCCCATTCAATTTCTCTGCAGCTTGGAAGAGCAGTAGCTGGGCTGGAGTCAGCCTCAGCTGCTGTGGGCCTCAGGGGCAGATAGAGCAAGGCAGAGGCCGGAGAGCAGAGCCTCTAGGTAAGACATTAAAGTGCTTCACAGACAAATTTAGACCTTTCCTTAAAAGCTGTTTCATTATCTAGGCCTTGGGATGGGATGTGTCTGGCTATCCAAATTAATAGTTCTCGGCCCACAGGGGCACATACCAGCCCTTAACCCTAACAGAGCTACTGACTTGTTCTTTCAAAGAGAACAGAGGTCCATGATGGGGCATGCTTTCATGACTGTTCGGTGTAAGCCGTTTTTCTCTGACCTTCCAAGGGCGAGGAGAGGACAAAACAGCCTTAGCTTTCCAGCGCCTTCCAGAGTTGGTTTCAGAAGTGCAAGGATTCCCATGCTTCCCACAGCCAGGGTGGATTCCAGAGCCAGGGTGGATAGCTTAATTCTTCCTGTCAGAAGCAAGGCAAAGAATTGTCTACTGTTCACAGCCCAGCAGAGCTGCTGGCTCAATTCACAACGCTGCAGTTAGACTTTTAAAGGAGTCACTTGCGATGAAGGGCATGCTTGTAAACTATGAGGCGCTACAGTGTCCAGGATCCCCGTGTCGGCCAAGCGGTTCTGCAGCAGGTCCCAGCGACAGGTCCCCAGCGAAAATCTCTGCAGAGATTTTGCGCACGGCTCAAGAGATGTTAGAGGAGGCACTGACAATATGTCCTTTCCAAGACAGCTCAAAGGACGAGCTTAGGCAATATTTCACCATGAGATAAAACGCCATGGCCTCAAGGGAGAGTCATGTTTGAGAGAGGGCTCTGGGAAACAAGCCCTCAGGCATGGCGTTCACCACCATCACATGACGTCCCAGAGGCCACTTCCCTAACCTCCTCTTGGATAGAGCAGAACGCTCTGAATCTCCGGTGTGTCTCCTCCAGGCCAATGGCAGTAAACATGCCCACAAACCATAGGTAAATATATTACTGCAATATTATGTACAGATTATGTACATGGTCGTCAGACATACTCTTTCTCGTGTTCCTTATTTGTTGACATAGTAGCACAAAGTCTTCCTATACGCGGCCAGTGGCTATTTGCTGAGTGTCCCTGGAGGTATTTAGCAGATTCCTCAGAGCAATCTGAAGGTTTGGGGCCCTTCTTACCTCATCCATGAAGGCTGCACCAAGCAGCATCTCATCTGGTCCATCCACTCAAGAAATGTGGAAAGGTAAGAAAAGGACACACCAGTTCCTCAGGCTCGAGATGAGAGGACTTGCTGCTGCTGCCCTTAAAGGGGAAACTCTGGAGGTCTCACATAGACCTATCAGTAACTTGCAGAGTCCTGGAGGATTCTTTGGGTAAGAATGGGCAATAAATAAGGCTCTACCAGGCTCAAAGAAATCTACTGAGGGGCTCAGGCTTCAGCTCCAGAGGGAGCAAGTGGAAGAGTGGAAGGAAGTCTGTTACTGGGCCTTGGGCCCCGCCCCCTTCCCAGCAGTCTTGTAACAGTCTTGTGAGGTGGATGAGATGGATCTCCAGGTTCTGGGGTGGCAGAAATCACATCTCTCCCAAGGAAGGAATGCACCAAAAGCTCCTTCAGGGACTCCATCAGGGTTCAGATCTCTATCAGCCTGATCTTAAAGCCTTCCACCATGCTCTCCATGTTGAGAATGAAGGTGTCCTCATTTGAATACTGCTCAATGATGTCGTCCATGTTGACCAGGATGCCCTTTTTGCTCTTCTTACAAAGCTTTGTGAGTTTCTCCACTGGCTGCCCATACTTCTCAGACAAAGAGAAGGCCCTACACTATGGGTGATTTCAGTGTCAGAGCATCAAACACATCATCGTTCTCATTCCTCACATATAAAACACTGCAAGAGCAACTTGTCCACTTCTAAACATTCTTTCAAAGTCACCATTTGCGTAGTTGGGGAAAGAATCCTGGATGGTTTGATTTTACTGTTTAGAACACATCAATTAAGCTTTGCGCAGTGGCAGTATTGTAGCCAATGAGGTTTATCCGAGGCGCGATTATTGCTAATAGAATACATCAATTATAGTCCTTCAACATGCTTACCTCATGTGAAATATTGGAGAAAGTAGGCTACAAGTATTTTTCCACTTGAGACTTGAGTGGTTTAAAGAAAAATCTATTTTTCTGCTTAAAGTAAAGTTCTCCTTATAGTATTATGTTTTCACAACAAAACTGGTTTGTGCAAACAAGGTGAAACACCATGTCAAAATATTTAGAACCTGAGCCAGTCTAAGGAGCATAGCCCTGACTTTAGAATCCCAGAGCCTCTCTTTAAGTGAGACAGACATCATGTTAACCTCAGGATGCACTGCAAATATTTATCTTGACTTTCAGAGTTGGATAATTCAGAGTTGTGACAATGACTTATAGTTAACACCACACGTTGTGCTAGAGACATGAAAAACAAACAGCACCAGAGGCTCAAGGCCATCCCCAGTCATCTGTACTGATCCCCAGTCATCTGTACTGATCCCCAGTCATCTGTACTGATCTCCACTCATCTGTACTGATCTCCAGTCATCTGTACTGATCCTCACTCATCTGTACTGATCCTCACTCATCTGTACTGATCCTCAATCATTTGTATAGATTCTCGTTCAGTTGTATTGATCTATGAGTTGTACTGATCTTCTCATCCTGTACTTTAATAGTAGAGCAATTGGATGCCCTGTAGGGGACTCTCTCCTGAGAATTGTTGACAGAGCAGTACTCAGAGGAAATAAGGAATCCATAAGGGGAGGAAGTCAGGCCCAGATGATCCAAGGAATTTCTTAGCACTGACCAACTAGCAACCAGATCACTTCGGAAGATCTGACTGACTAGAAACCAGATAAAAAACTGTATGGGATTGGTACAGAGACAGGCAGTGATAAAAATCCGTATGGTATTGGTACAGAGACAGGCAGACAGATCAGTGGAATATAATTGAAAACACAGAAATGAACCCACACAACTATGGTCACTTGATCTTTGACAAAGGAGCTAAAACCATCCTATGGAAAAAAGATAGCACTTTCAACAAATGGTGTTGGTTCAACTGGAGGTCAACATGTAGAAGATTGCAAATGGATCCACTCTTATCGCCCTGTACAAAGCTTAAGTCCAAGTGGATCAAGGACCTCCACATTAAACTAGATACACTCAAACTAATAGAAGAAAAAGTGAGGAAGAGTCTTGATCACATGGGCACTGGGGAAATTTTCCTGAATAGAACACCAATGGCTTATGCTCTAAGACCAAGAATTGACAAATAGGACCTCATAAAACTGCAAAGGTTCTGTAAGGCAAAGGACACTATCATTAGAGCAAAATGGCAACCAACAGATTAGGAAAAGATCTTTACCAATCCTACATCTGATAGAAGACTAATATCCAAAATATACAAAGAAATCAAGAAGTTAGACTCCAGAGAGCCAAATAACCCTATTAAAAATGGGGTACAGAACTAAACAAAGAATTCTCAGCTGAGGAATGTTAAATGGCTGAGAAACACCTAAAGAAATGTTCAACATCTTTAGTCATCAGGGAAATGCAAATCAAAACAACCCTGAGATTTCACCTCACACCAGTGAGAATGGCTAAGATCAAAAACTCAGGTGACAGCAGATGCTGGTGAGGATGCGGAGAAAGAGCAACACTCCTCCATTGTTGGTGGGAATGCAAAGTTTTACAACCGCTCTGGAAATCATTCTGGAGGTTTTTCAGAAAATTGTTCATTCCACTACCTGAGGACAAGCTTACCTCTCCTGGGCATATACCCAAAGATGCTCCAACATACAACAAAGACACATGCTCCACTATGTTCATAGCAGCTTTATTTATAATAGCCAGAAACTGGAACGAACCCACATGCCCTTCAACAGAAGAATGGATACAAAATATGTGGTACATCTACACAATGGATTACTACTCAGCTATCAAAAACAACGACTTTATGAAATTCATAGACAAATGGACTGATCTAGAAAATATCATTCTAAGTGAGATAACCCAATCACAGAAAAACATACATGATATGCACTTACTTATAAGTGGATATTAGCCCAAAAGCTTGAATTACCGAAGATACAATCCACAGACCATATGAAGCTCAAGAAGAAGGATGACCAAAATGTGGATACTTCACTCCTTTTCAAAAGGCAGAACAAAATATTCATAGGAGGGGATATGATTGCAAAGTTTGGAGCAGAGACTGATGGAACGGCCATTCAGAGCTTGATCGATATTTGGCTGATATATATATATATATATATATATATATATATATATATATCTCCACACATACATACACGTACACACAACCACCATAACTAGATAAGAATGATAAAGCTAATAAGTGCATGCTGACAGGAACCTGATATAAATGTCTCCTGAGAGACACAGCCAGAGCATGTCAAATACAGAGGTGAATGGTAGCAGCGTAGCACTGAACTGAGAACTGGACTCCCACTGGAGGAATTAGAGTAAGGATTGAAAGAGTTGCAGGTGCTTGCAACCCCATAAGAACAACAATGCCAACCAACCAGTGCTCCCAGGGTCTAAACCACTACCCAAAGACTGACCCATGGCTCCAGCTTCATATGTAGCAGAGGGATGGCCTTGTTGGGCACCAAAGGAAGGAAAAGCCCTGGTTCTGCCAAGGTTGGACTGCCAGTGTGTGGGAATGTTGGGGGGCCAGAAGGGGAGGTGGATGGGGAGGGGAACACCCTTATAGATGAAGGGCAGGGGTATGGAATAGGGGACTAATGTCTGGGAAACCAGGAAAGGAAATAACATTTGAAATGTAAATTTAAAAAATCCAATAAAAAGAACTTTTTACATTATGGTTTATTGAAAGCAAAATCAATACATACATTCTGTGAACCAAAATAAAGAAAAAGAATGTTGCTATTTACTATAAGAAAGAAAATGATGAGATATTTCCTTCATGGTTGAAACAATACAGACACCTAAGCTCATTCATTCTTTCCTAACTCGTTGAGTTAATTTGAACAAAAAGTACAATTAAAAAGAAGTTAGTCAAGAGAAAAATCATTGAAGCCTTTAGGCGAAACACGTTTGACAGGTGGCAGGTTTCTCAAAATCCTAACAGGCTAAGAGACACTAAGCACTCTACTAAGTGCAAATAGCATGTCCTGTGCTGGCTTGATTATGTCGACTTGGTACAAACTATAGTCATGAGATGAGGAGACCTGAACTGAGAAAGTTCCTCTATTAAGACCAAGGCTTGAAGGCAAACCTGTAGAGCAGTTTCTTAGTGATTGGTAGAAAAGGACTCAGCCCATTGTGAGTGGTTCTGTCCCTGAGCTAGTGGTCCTGGTCTCACATTGTATAAGGATCAGGCTGAGAAAGACAGGATGAAAGCCAGTAAGCAGTACCCTTCATGGTCTTTGCATCAGTTCCTGCCTCCGGGTTCCTGCCCTGTTTTAGTTCCTGTCCTGACTTCCTTCAGTGAGGGACTATAATGTGAAAGTGTAAGCCCCACAAATGCCTTTCTTTCCCAACTTGCTTTTTGGTCATGGTGTTTCATCACAGCAATAGAAAGCCTAAGAGAGTCCCCCAAAGCTACCCCTCACAAATGAAAGAGAAATAAGATTGTCCGGGACAAACATGAACTGTCAGAAATCAACACTAAATCAGAATTAAAACAAATTTTGTTTCTTTTGTTTTTTTCTGAGGCAGGATCTTTCTATTATGCAGTCCTGCCTGTCCTACGGCTTGTTCTGTAGACCAGGTTGCCATCGAACTCACAGAGAGAGCCTCCCACCTGTCTCCCGAGTGCTGGGATTAAGGTTTGCACCACCACAATACATTCAATTCTCAGTGAACTTCTCCATCTAGAAGTGAAAGGGTGAAGGGTCAGGAGATACACAAATGAAAAAGAAAAAAATATCACTTTAGAAAACCTCAAAAGCACAACTAGAAATTCTAAGGGCAAAGAAAAGAACATGACTAGGACATGACTTCTAAGACAATCAGGAGTCGACATTTAGCCATATCTGCTTTCGCAAGGCCACTGTCCTGCAAACCATCATGCATCTTTTATGAGTTTTATTCCCCAGAAGAATACGGGCTGGCCTGGTTTGCTGCAGGATCTCTGTAGCACGGCCTCTTCAGATCTGGGGTTCGGCATAAGGATGCACATTTTTCTCTCTTTCTCAGTCAAACTTCAGCCAAGACTTCTCCATCCTCTTTTCCTTTACCACCACTCTTACAGAAATTCCAACCAGGAGGGCTGAGGCTGGCACTTGGAGAAGGGGAAACTCCAGGTGGAGCCAAACTCAGGCTTTATAAAAGTCTAGCAGTCTCCAACAATTTCTTACGGCTCTGATAGATAGGCAGTGGTGGGACTGTCTGAGGCCACTCTGGTACCCACCAAAAGGAATTTTTTTTCCCTTAAATCACAGTCAGTGGATGTTTGCAGGATCAAACAGTTTCAGGCAGTAATGAAAACAAACAATCTTTTGCAGATAGCAATGCAAAAGACTCCTTCCTTAGCAAAGGAGGTCAGTAGTGTGACCTTTGACCATGTGTCTGTGATAATCATTCCTTAAGGCAGGTTCTTGCTTTGACCTCTGAAGGTAAGGGGCGGGGTTTAACTTTAACTCTTCTCTTACTTAACCCCACAGTTTCTAGATAAGGATTGCTAGGGAGCAGTGATAGGATTGCTAGGTTTAAAGATGAGGAATGTGTGATATGCACGTGCAGCATACGCATTTCTCACACGGTCCATCTTCTATATACATTTTCTTCACATTCTTTCTGTCAACTCAATACTAGTCAGTAGTATTATTTTTTGTTTGTTTTATTTTTTCTTCAAGACAGGATCATTCTTTGTAGCCCTGGTTGTCCTGGACTCACTCTGTAGACCAGGCTGACCTCGAATTCAGAGATCTGCCTGCCTCTGGTTCCAGAGTGTTGGGATCAAAGGTGTGTGCCTTCACAGCCCAGCTACATTGTGTTTTTAGTTTTTACTGTTATTGCATTTATATTCTATTCCTGTCTAAAGGAACTATTTTATACATGTGCACATTATTATCAGTGCCCCTGCTTCCTAGAACTACCAGAGCTTAAAAGGTGGCTAGGTTTTGATTTTACCATTGCCTTATTCTCACCATGGACCTCCCCTTTGATAATGACTTTTTATTTTCAGACAATGTCCAGGTTGTAGAGAGCACTAGGTGTATAGCTGAGGCTTTGAAGAGGCTCCTCTCACAGGCGTCACTGGGACATAGGAAGCCCAAGCTGCTAGCAGACTTGCCCAAGTCACACCTCTTCTAGGGAGTAAGTCTACATCAAAGGGGTGCTGCACTCTGTTCCCCCTCCCTTCCTTGCCTCCCCTAATCCTAAAATGATGTAAGAGGAGTCTCCTTGTTTTGCCCATTGGGCCCTGATTCTCAGAGTCTCCTTGTTTTGCCCATTGGGCCCTGATTGTCTTTGGAGACCCCGCTATGCTGTCTTCTGTGTGTGGACCCTGCTCTAGTGTGCTTCTGGGTTACTATGGTAAAATATTGGCCAAAGCAACTTGGGGTGGTGATTATTCCATCATGTAGGGAATTCAGGGCAGAAGCTCAGGGAAGGGATACGGAGGCAGAAACTGAACCAGAATCCATGGGGAAACATTCTTACTGGTTTGCTCGGTTTCCTTTTAAAACACGACCTAAGACCAAATGCCCAGTTAAATACAACCGAGGACCAAATGTCCAAGAATGGCACTACCCACAGGGAGCTGAGCCCTCCCACATCAAGAAAATGCCACATGGCCATCCCCACTGGACAATCTGATAGAGGAAATTCCCACATGGAGGCTCTCTCTTCCCAGGTGATTAAAGTTTGTGCCAAGTTGACAAAAACTTATCCGTACAGACCTGAGGTCTCCTTGAAGCTTCCAGCATGCTGTTGCCTGCCAGTCTGTCTGTCTGTCTGCTAATCGACTCTTTAGTCCCCAGTAGCCTCAGTGTCCCCTGAACTACCTGCCTCACACCAAAACCTACTGTCTCCCCATAACAAATAAAATAAGTAGGTAAATGACTTTAAATGAATAAACAAGCCAACAATCTTTCTAGCATCCCAACCACACTGCTGCTCAGGATACAGAACCTGTAGCCTCTCCCCCCTCTCCAGTCCTGATAAGACCCTGCTGACCGTACTGTCTATCAATTTTTAGCTAACAGGTTTCTGTTCGCTCAGATTTCTCCCTGGAGGTAATGAATTTGCAGGCAAAACAAAGATGTACTGGTGGCCACACAGCCTGCTACTCACGCGCTTCCCTGCTTCCTCGAGGCAGTTGTGGGACAGGGAAGACTAGCTCTAGGCCTCTGCTAAGAACCCCCCCACCCCGCGCGCCAACACACCCCACACCCCCGTCCTCAGAGGGTTTTAAGAAGGTCACAGACTCTACCTTGGCTTGATTTTATTTCAGACCACATCCCTTTCCCATGTGTGGTCTCCGGTGCCAGAGCTTGAGTTCTCAGAGTCTCTACCAGGCAGGCTATTGTCTGATCGTACCTGTGTCTACAGCATCAACAACTCTTCTAAAAAACCTTTATCCCCCAAAATTCATCTTAGTGCCCTACATTGAACATCACCCACAGCCATGATGCAGTCGTAAAAATCAAAGTGAAATAAGCAATGAGTTTGCATAGACCCCACCTTTTTGCCATCTCGGCTGCCGCTCTACTAGGTCCCTGCCACATCCTCTTTCGCGGTAAACCTCATAGCTGTTTCAGTTCGCACTTCCTTTAATACGCCCGAATCTCAACTGTCTCTAAAGTACCGTGTATCTGATCTTTTTATTTCTGTCTGAAAAGTCCCAGATGGTGTGACAGAGATGATAGAATTCATATTTTAAATGATTTCAGAGCAGTGGATGGACATAGTTAGCTTACAATAATTTTCTTCCATTTTCATTCAAAATATCATTACTGTTTTCCAGCATAATAGCAGATTGCTATGGGACGTTCCAATTCCCTTTCTCCAAATTCTAGGCTTCTTTGAAAGGCAGTGTTTTCACAGCTTTGCAAAGTGTAGTGATGGGGTGGGGTCCTCAGGGGAGGCCTTACCTCCTGACTGTGGTCAAGTTTCCCATGACTGGTTTGACTCCTTCCTTCTCTCCCCACAACTGTTCACATATGGCTCAAATTAAAAATTGTCTTCCCCGAGTCCTCATAGGCGTCTCTCCTTGTCCCTCTCAGAGGCGTCTCTCCTTGTCCCTCTCAGAGGCGTCTCTCCTTGTCCCCCTCAGAGGCGTCTCTCCTTGTCCCCCTCAGAGGCGTCTCTCCTTGTCCCCCTCAGAGGCGTCTCTCCTTGTCCCCCTCAGAGGCGTCTCTCCTTGTCCCCCCTCAGAGGCGCCTCTCCTTGTCCCCCCAGAGGCGTCTCTCCTGTCCCCCCTCAGAGGCGTCTCTCCTGTCCCCCCAGAGGCGTCTCCCTGTCCCCCCAGAGGCGCCTCCCTGTCCCCCCCAGAGGCGCCTCCCTGTCCCCGTCAGAGGCGTCTCCCTGTCCCCCAGAGGCGTCTCTCCTGTCCCCCAGAGGCGCCTCCCCTGTCCCCCAGAGGCGTCTCTCCCTGTCCCCCTCAGAGGCGTCTCTCCCTGTCCCCCTCAGAGGCGTCTCTCCCTGTCCCTCTCAGAGACGTCTCTCCCTGTCCCTCTCAGAGGCGTCTCTCCCTGTCCCTCTCAGAGGCGTCTCTCCCTGTCCCTCTCAGAGACGTCTCTCCCTGTCCCTCTCAGAGACGTCTCTCCTTGTCCCTCTCAGAGGCGTCTCTCCTTTTCCCTCTCAGAGGCGTCTCTCCTTGTCCCTCTCAGAAGCAGCCAGCTTTGTGTCTTGGTGCATTTGAACATTCCTCTTCCTTCCTCCTTTCTCTTAGCTCTGTTTTTTTGATAACTTTTTCATTTTCATGACATTTGGACTTATATCTGTAGGATATCATACAGATGAAGGCAGGAACAAGATAGAACGAGGCCAGTCATTGGACGAGAAGGAAGGATGGGCAGGAGAAACGTTTGAGGGAAGAGGAGACTGGAACGGAAGGAGATGGGAACAGAAGCCACTGAGAGAACATGGAGGTGAATGTTAAGGTTCCACACTGTACCTTTACAGGTTGTTATGAATGTCCTTAATGGATGGATGTGTACAGGGCTTTGTGTGTCTAGGTGGGCAATTATTTCTTATCAATTGGATCAGAGGTTATTGTGTTGTGTGCTCTTTCACGTATCGATTTAAGTGTGCGGCAGAGGCAATGGGCCGCCACGGTACAGGACCCAGTGGGGATAAAAGACAAGTTTATTTTTTATAATTTTACAACTTATATTTTATAATTTTCTCTTTCCCCACAAACTAATGGAGTTTTTCTTTCTATGAAAGTTGAAAAGAGAAATAACATTTTCTATCTTGAAAAAAAATTTTTTTACATGGCCCAACCCTTTGCCTCTCCTTTGCTCTCTTGAGCCTGCATTAACCTCAGCATGACCCAGGAAGTGATATAAGAACGGCGTGGCACTTCTCACCAAAGCATGAATAAAGACAGTATCATTCTTGAACATATTCGTCCGGTGTCCTTTATTGCTAGAATGAGTCACAGATAGACCCAGAGAATCATCTGGAACCAATGAGCCGGGGGCAACTAGCTTCTCTAACACAAACTTAAATTTTAAAGAGCGATGTTTTGAACTTTCTTGGAACTTTTGTTTCCAGTATTTTATTTTACTTACCTATCTTAGTCAAATATAAACTAGCGAGAGTCATATGATTTTTTTCCAACCAAATCAATTCTAGGCTTACAAAGCATAAGCATTGATATTTAAAAATCCTTTTTGTATGTGTAAAGCCTGCTATACCTGATACTATGCCAATATGCTTTGGTAATATAGACATGTAATGAGAAATTCTGTCACCTATGCGCTTAGCTCACAAAATAATGAAATTGTTCAATCATCAGCTAAGAGTTCAAAAATAAAAATTATGCGTGGCAAGATGAAAAATGAAAATTGGCTTTTGAATGTAAGAGACTGTAACAAATGTTTCATTTACCTACTCAGACAGAGCAGGCATTTAACATCTTTAATAGCTAGGGTCCTCCCATAGGAGAAGAAAAATTTATACCATGAGAGCCAGGCTCTTTCAGGCAAGCATTGTAGGGTCAGAGGCAAAGACGTAGAGAGTTCGTTATTTTTTCAACAAAGATCCAAGTCCCCTCTGTAAGCTGAGAGCCTTGCTAGACGTGATAAGAACCTTGGGAGTGGACTGCTGAGGACCTGATGCTCTGGGGAAGCAGAACCTTCATAAGCACCTAAAAGAATGTGGGTTGGTTTCTGGATTTCTGGGATCTAGGGGTGGGGGTGGAGATAGCATAGCTGATCTCAGTAAGTAAAAGGTGGGCATTTTGTTCCTCCTTCTAAGAAAGACTGAAGTATCCACATTTTGGTCATCCTTCTTCTTGAGCTTCATGTGGTCTGTAACTGTATCTTGGGTAATTCGAGCTCTTGGGCTAATATCCACTTATCACGGAGTGCATCTCATGTGTGTTCTTTTGTGATTGGATTACCTCACTCAGGATAATATTTTCTAGTTCCATCCATTTGCCTGTGAATTTTATGAAGTCATTGTTTTTAATAGCTGAGTAGTACTCCATTGTGTAAATGTATCACGTTTTCTGTATCCATTCCTCTGTTGAAGGGCATCTGGGTTGTTTCCAGTTTCTGGCTATTAAGAATAAGGCTACTGTGAACATAGTGGAGTATGTGTCTTTGTTATATGTTGGGGCATCTTTTGGGAATATGCCCAGGAGAGGTATAACTGGGTCTTCAGGTAATACTATGTCCAATTTTCTGAGGAACCACCAGACTGATTTCTAAAGCAGTTGTACGAGCTTGCAATCCCACCAACAATGGAGGAGTGTTCCTCTTTCTCCACATCCTCATTAGTATCTTCTGTCCCCTGGGTTTTTGATCTTAGCCATTCTGGCTGGTGTGAGGTGGAATCTCGGGGTTGTTTTGATTTGCATTTTCATGATGACTAACAAGGTTAAACATTTCTTTAGGTGTTTCACGAACAAAATGTTCACAGGAAGAAATACGGAGACAAAGTGTGGAGCAGAGACTGAAGGAAAGGCCATCAAGAGACTACCACACCTGGGGATTCATGCCATATACAGTCACCAAACCCAGACATTATTGTGGATGCCAAGAAGTGCATGCTAACACAGCCTGTCTTCTGAGTGGCTCTGCCAGAGCCTGACAAATACAGAGGCTTCCAGTTAACCATTGGAATGAAAATGGGGTCCCCAGTGCAGGAGTTAGAGAAAGGACTGAAGGAGCTGAAGGGGTTTGCAACCCCATAGGAAGAACAACCACATCAACCATCCAGACACCCCAGAGCTCCCAGGGACTAAACCACCTGGAGTACACATGGAGCAACCCATGGCTCCGACTGCATATGTAGCAGAGGATGGCATTGTCGGGCATCAGAAGCCCTTGGTTCCTTGAAGGCTCCATGCCCCAGTTGTGGGGGGGCTGGGTGGGTAGGTGGGGGAGCACCCTCATAGAAGCAAGGGGAGGGAGAATGGGATAGAGGGTTCACGCAGGAGAAACTGGGAAATAAAGAAAGACCCAATAAAAGAAAAAGAAAAAGGTGGCCAGAGGGTAAAGTATTAATCCCAGCCTGTGGCGCCTTTAAAGCACAGCCACATGTCCCGAGTGAATGTGTTTGAGGACAGAGACACCCAAGATCATTCACCAGTAGCCAGCAGAGCAAAACTCTCATTCTAAGAAGGTTTCTTGATGCAGATAGTGTGTCAAATTCCTGAACGTGGGATGCTGAGGAGGGAGGATTTCTGAAAGTTCTAGGTCAGCTAGAGATGCTGAGGGAGATCTTTTTAAAAAAGAAAGAAACCAAACAATTGCCCAACAACAGTATAAACCCCCAATTAAACACAGAAACCTGTTAAGGTGAGAATTCTAGGTAAAAGGAGAGGTGAGAATGAGAACACAAATTTTTTCATAGGACAAGAAGAGTGATATTTGCATGTGGAATAGAAATGATACAGTAGGAGAGAGCCCGGAGGAACTCAGAGTGGGGGCTGCTGAGGAAAGCATCATGTTTGACTGATAAACAAATTCTTCTTAAATATCATATCCCATTGATTTTTTTATATACTGAAAATACACCTTTTGCTATAACTCATACTGGCGGCTCTTCCACATAGTTAAATAGAAATTGCAGGCACATTTTAAGAATTATCGGATGATTCTAATATTTGTAGAACGATAGCCAAGTGAAGTGTGGGTGTCGGAATTTGGGAGGGTGAACTGTAGTTTGCAGTTTGGGTTTTGAGATTAACCAGGACATAGGGGACTAGGAAGTGTATAATATTATATATAATACACAAGTTCTGTATGTAGAATAGTTTGCTGTAAAAGTTAAGTGTGTATGTATATTATGGATAATACATAAATAAACTTGCATGGTACACATGTTCCTGTTAGAAGGGCTCAGGAGCATCTGTTTATCATATTTAAAGCATATATATTATTTATTTATGTGCTGCTTAGCTTTTGTCAACTTGACCCAAATGAGTTACTTGGAAAGAGAGAACTTCAACTGAGGAATTGCTTCCATCAGATTGGCCGGTGGACATACCTGTCAGACACTTCCTTAATGGCTAAACGACGTAGAAGGACCAAGATCACCGTACCATTAGTAGAAAGGGGTCTGAACTGTATGAGAAAGTAGTTATGAGCCTGGGGGCAAACCAGTCAGCAGTGTTCTGCCACCCCCGTGGTCTCTGCTTCAGTTCCTTCCTCCATGTTCCTATCTTGGCTTCCCTCAGTGATGGGCTATTTTACAAGTTGCCTTTAATCTGTGTTTTATCACATTAGCAGCGATGCAAGTTAGAATAGCGTATCGTTGACATCCCTGGATGTAAGATCATAATATTTGAAAGGTACAATAGAACCTTGCTATTTACATATGTATATACATACATACGTGTATAAAAGCACAACGTGCATGCATATGGACCTGTATTCATATAATATATACATGTAGGTGTAATCTTTCTGACTTTTGGTTGAACTTCACGTCTCTACTGTGAAAAGGCTTTGCTAGCTAGCTAGTTCTGTACTGTCACACTGACCTACACGTCCCTCTGGCCATGTCACTCACAATACTCAGAAGTTCTGCTAGAGTAGGGAAGAAGCCGGAGTGGGACTCAGCACACAATCCCTCCATACATGCTGTCTGCTAGGAAGTGAGGAGAGACCCTTGCTATGGAGTGCTCGCAGGGAATGGTGTTGTGAGAGCTTGAGGCACGTGAACCTGGTTGCAGCCCATTCTTCTCCACGCCCTAACACTGGCACCAATGGGCAAGGCCACACACAGGACCCAATAGGCACAGAAAAACAGATGGCAGAGTTGTAGCACTAACCCTTGTCTGTGCACAATGCACGCACATGTGTGCACACACAACAGGGAGCTCTCAGCACTAAGATTTTGCACTTTGAAATTCGAATTTGCCTAGGGTCAGACTACATCAGGCTCTTGTGCTTTTGCTCAGGAAGTGAAAGGGCCAGGGCTGTGTCAGAACTTGGACCTTAAGAAGTAGGCAAGTTCATTCAGGTGCGGTACCCTACACCTTCAATCACGCCACTCAGCAGGTAGAGGCAGGCAGAGCTCTGAGAGTTGGAGGCTAGCCTTGTCTACATAGCAAAGTTCTGGACCAGTCAGGGCTACAGACCTTGTCTCAAAAGACAAAGAAAGGAAAAACAATGGCAAACTTGGATATAGTAGGTGTTAAATCATGGACTGCCCCTTTAAGACACCAGTCATTCTGGGGAACAGATCTTATAGCCTGAAGAAATTAGTCCCCTGTCACTCTCTCTGGGACAGAGAGCTAAGAATCCATCTTTGCTGTGGACTAATTTTGGAACCTGGCTCCTCTGTGCTCTTTGTCATGCCTGCTATGTTGAATAAACTAATATGGCAGAACTCACACCTCCCCTGGGAGGACATAACAGTCAGATAATTCCTTTGGGGATTTCTCTGGAGGACACTGTGGGCCTCCCTTTCCCTTCTGCCCTAACAGTCCCTTGTCCGGTATTCCTCTCATGATGTTTTCTCTCTTTTTCCTACTCTTATATTTTAAGTGATCCCTCTTTATGAAGCTCCTCCTTTCCCTTTAAGCCACCATCCTGTCTCTTTCTGTCATATATCATCACTTTCTAATGTTTACCCACCTCAATTCCTGATCATGGTCTTTAGGCCCTTCTTCCTAATAGCCCTCTGCTGAAGGGCAATTATATGTGAAATCCTTTCCCAAACCAGCCAACAACCACAAAACTCCATTTCCTACACATTTTCTATATCTAACAATGGGTTCCAGTCCAAATGGAATAAACACGACATGCCAAGTTTGTTACATAAATTCTGTCGGTTGAGTAGGGTGGAACTCTCCTAGCCTTTTCTGCAGAGAGGTAGTAAGCTGAGAAACGATGACCCTCTCTGTCGGATCAGGTAATCTGTGTGGCAGGATGACTGGCTGAGCCATTACCAACTGGTATATTTAGGACCACATCTGGGTTAAGAAAGATACACTTAGAAGAGAGTCTCTAAAATTCTGTTTCCAAAATCTCACTTGTTTTAGCTTCACTAGTACTGGAATTCCAGGAGCATGCTCATTAGAAGGGCAATGTGCTAATGATTTCAGGAGGTATGTGGCCAAAGGGCACGTCAGATACAGTAGTGTGAGCTTAAGCATCTCACGAAAAAATCCACATGTGGCTTGTGGATCGTAGATTCCTTGAGGTTTTAAACTCTGACATTCAAATGAATTAGAGCATTTCCCCTGATGATCATCTTATAACTTAAGGAATATTTTGATTATACTGAATATTGAATGTATAATACCTGATTTAGTTACTACTTTGTCAGTTCGACACAAGTCAAAGTCATCTTGGCAGAGGGGCCCTCAATTGAGAAAATGCCCCCACCAGATTGACTTGTAGGCAAGTCCGTGCAACATTTTCTGATTAATGATTGGTATGGGGAGGCCTGGTCCACTGTGGGCAGTGCCATGGTTATATAAGAAAGCAAACGGCGGGGCTGGAGATAAGGCTTGCTGCTTGCAGAGGGCCTGAATTTCATTCCCAGCACCTCTATGGCAGCTCACAACAGACTGCAGTGCCAATTCTAGGACATCTGATGCCCTCTGATGTCCTCTTTTGACATCGTAAGCACCAGGTATACATGTAGTGAACATATATGCAGGAAAAATACAAATAAATGTATTTTAAGAAAGGAAGCAAGCAAGCAAGCAAGCAACTCTCTTTCATGGTCTCTGCTTCAGTTCCTGCCTCCAGGTTCCTGGCCTGGCTTCCCTTTATAATGGTGCGTCTTGTAAGATGAAATAAACCCTTTTCTTCTTAAGTAGATTTTGGTAAGTGTTTTAAAACCAAACTAGGACACTTGTTAAAAATATAGAGCATGTGAGCCACTAATAATCATGACTTACCATTTAAGCCCCCTTGCCCACATCACCAAGTGGTCTACCGGTTCTTCACTCATATTAAAGAATAAGCCTCTGCCTTAATGGCAATAGATTGGAGGGCTCAGACTAGTAAAGAGTTGGACAGGCTGTAATTGATACATATTAGTAACAGGGACTGTGTGCATTAATAAACCAAAATCAGGTGTTGGAGGAGCTTCCTCCATTCTCCAGCCATTCCCTCTGACACTGATTCTTACCTAAACTGGCTCCTCTGGCTATATACCCACAGCAAACAGAAACCTTCAGGATACCTGTGTCCAGTAGCCACCATTATTAACACACGTTTCTACCTATGCCCAGCCTAGAAGGAGGGAGAAGTGGCCAAGTTAGGAAATCAGCCTACACAGAGAAGATGCTGAAGAATGGGTAAGTGTCGAGCTAGTGCCATTAGATTGTCCAGTGGCCAACAGAGCTTTGCTTGAAACATACGTGACAGTGAAAATTTGGGCAAGCTGAGTCAAGAAGCCATTCTGTGCCTCCTTTTTCACAAGCCCTTTCATGTGCATTTGGAGGACACTGAACGAGGTGAAAGGTAATTGGTTACAGAAACACACACACACTCACACACACACTCACACACACACACATACATATATATATACATGATATATATATAATGATATATATACATATATATCATTAACCTAAAAAGATTATCATTTGGTGTCTGAATAGTCCTTAACATTTGACAATAAGGCTTCCCACTTCAAAAATGACAGAGGCAGGACATTATTGGCTGTGATTGTTCAAAATCAGGTTGAACCATGGCAGGTGTTTTGAAAGCTTTTAAAAATGTTTTTCCTTGAAACAGAATAACATCACTTCCTCCGCCTCCCTCCTTCCATTCACTCCCAAGTACCCTTCCTCCAACGTCCCCCCTACCCCTTTGAGTTGATAACATCTTTTATATATGTGTATTCATAAATGCATAAATATAATCTGCTGACTATGCTCTGTTGATGTATGTATATGGTTTTAGTGATGACCCCTATGAATTGGAAAATCAACAAGGAACTCATACCAGGGAGAGGGTAATTCTCCCTCTCCCAGCAGTCATTAGCTGCCTGTTGGTCTTTGTCTAGGGGTGGGACTTCATGATATTTTCTTCCTTTCATCTTAATGTCCCCTTTGATGTTGTCATTGCTCTGCTCTTGTCTATGCACCATTTCTAGAAGAGACTGCTTCTGGTCCCTTTTCCAGGAGTCCCCTGAATCCTAGATGCTGGAGCTGTGGCACAGATGTAGCTGTATCTGCTGGGGCTGGTTCTCCCAGGACCCATTGCTATTTACATTGTATCCAGTTGTGGTTTTCTGTGATGGTCTCCATTTGTTATCAAAGGTCTTCTTTGATGGAGGGCAGTAGCTACACTTATACAGAAAAAGCAGCATGCACACCTTTTGAATGACATAACGGGCCTAACAATGTATAAATGAGATTGTATAGTGTCCACATTTTTTCTGCTCTTATTACTTGACCAAGAGATATAAACATTCTAATTCTGTTTTTGTTGTTTGCTTGTTTTGCTCATTTGTTTTATGAGGAAGTTTCCACTAATATTCTAGTTCAACCCAGGTGTGGTTAGGTTATTCATGGTTTTAATCCTAGCACTTTGGAGGCAAAGGCAGGTAGATGTCTGTGAGTTCAAAACCAGCATGATGTACAAAGTAAGTTCCAGGCCAGACAAGGCTACACAATGAGATCCTGTAGGGGGAGGGACGGATAGAGAAGGGGAGGATGGGAGGGAGAGAAAGAAAGAGAAGGAGGGATGGATGGAGGAAGGGATGGAGGAATGGATGGAGGGAGGGATGGAGGGAAAGAGGGATGGAGAAGAGAGGAAATGAGGAAGGAAGAGAAAATGGGAGGGAAGGAGAGAGGGAGGGAGGGAGGGAGGAGGGGAGGGAGGGAGGGAGGGAGATTGATTTAAGTTGGTTACTCAGTCTCTGGCCTGGTCTCAGTGGGAATTTTAATTTTCACCAGTAGAGGGCAAAATAACATCAGTCACTAGAAAACATTTGCTCAAACAATTCTAGATATTCCTGTGTCCTTCTGGTTAATTAAGATAAACCCAGGTTATATTCATCTTCAGTAGGACAGTTAGACTCTCAGGCATTTAAATACCCCCTTCCCCGCCCCCCCCACACCTTGTGTAGAACAGAGGACAAAGCTGCTATTAAAATCTAAGTTTAAAAGCCTTTTCTCAAAAACAACAATCTCAGTCTACCTGGAGGTGGAATGAGCTTACTGGGCTGTTTCGAGCTTACCTCCTTAGCTCTAAAGCAGTCATTTGTTTAGATTACTATCCATATTTTGTTGTTTAGTGAGAGACCAGGCTAATGTGCATAGTTAATCTACAGCATCTGTGGACAGAGAGACCCATGCCTACTGAATCGTGGCGACACGATTCACACACAACGTGAAATATGAACCTTCTGTTCTCTGCTTTACTTTTTCCATTGTTCAACTTGTTTTTCACTTTCCTTCCTGTCACCGACTGCCACCTATGCTATTATCAGTCTGCCTACTGTGCTCACGTTAAAACATTGAATTGGCTGCTGTAGACCCTTTGTATAATGACTATTTCTGAGTTTACAGTTTCGTTGATAATTTAAACTTCCGAAAGCTATCATTACATCTTGTTTTTAATCTGCCAGAGGCTTGTTTTCCCTCGGGACTGTTGGTCATTGAGTGGGTCTTGGCCAGGACATAAAGATACGTGACTTGTTTGATATTGCTTCATCTCTGCGGACAACATCCACAGAACCAGAAACAGGACCAGAACCAGAAGCGAGCAAGTAGAATCCTCAGGAGACTCTATTTTTATAGCCAGAAAGTAGATTCATAGACAGATTTTTTAACCTCTGGAAGACTCTCTGGTCCCACTCCACCATCTCCCTGCCCAGTCTCCCGGGTTACTTAGCAATTCAACTTCTGTCCATCCACACAGTTAAGGACTGTGGACCCCACAGACACTGTCAATTTGAGAGAGCAATACTGCATCCCAACTTTTTTTTGAAAATAGACTTTAGTCTCATACCATAGGTTCCACCCAGTTCCCCATCCCCCCACTCCTTCTCTAGCTCCCCACTTCCTTCCTCAGATCCCCTCTCCTACATATTCTCTTCAGAAAAGAGCAGGCCTCCAAGAGACAACAGCCAAACAAGACAAAACAAGATGCAATTGGACAAGGCGAAAGCCCTCATATTGAGGCCAGACAAGGCAACCAAAATCGGGGGCAGGGAGATTCCTAAGAGCAGGCAAAAGAGTCAGAGACGCACCTCTTCCCACTGTTAGAAGTCCCACACAAACCACCAAGATAAGAGCTATAACATATGTGCAAAGGGCCTGGTATAGACCCATGCAGGCTCAGGGCTTGCTGCTTTAGTGTCTGAGCCCTGCTTAGCTGATTCAGTGGGCCATGGTCTCCTGGTGTCCCCCATCCCCTCTGTGGGAGGGGCTGGGTGGAGACCTCCAATTTAGACCTTTTCTCTCTGCATAATGTCTGGTGATGGGTCTCTATACCCTGGAGCCCTACTTTCTAGCAGAAATAAAGTTTAAAGCTGTGGCTACTACTCCCACTTTCCCCATCCACCCAGCCTCCCTCTTTGTTTCTGATCTTCATTGTTCCAGTTTGAGTGGTAAGCTTTCTTTCAAATCTCAACTGGGGGTGTGGGGTCCTTGGTCTAGACAACCAGAGCAGTTTTAATCTTTCCTGAATGACTGCAGAATAACAGTTAGCAAAGCAGACATGGAGTCAAGCTTGCTACAAAGGTCAAGTGTTTCCACTCCCTTCCCCCCTTTTACAAATATTTATTTATTGTTATGTGTGTGTGAGTGTTTTGTCTGCCTGTATGTATGTGCACCGTGTGTTCTTGACGCCTGGGGATGCCAGAAGAGGGGGTCAGATCCCCGGACTAGGGCTAGAGAGGGTTGTTAGCTGCCTTGTGAGGGCTGGGAACTGAACTTGGGCCACTGCTCTAATGACTGAGAAGTCCTCCAACCTTGTCTACATTGGTTATGTGTCCTCATGTAGCATCTCCAGCTCCCACCTCAGGCTTCACTGTCTATGTGCTCTCTTACAGCTGTGGAGTCTCTGCTGGCATCAATTTAGAATTACCTAGAAAAATCAAACAAGTTGAAAACCCACAAAAACACTGATGCCCAAGCTTCCGCTTCATTGTTTTAAAATTAAAAGGTACGATTGTATGAAGTCCCTTGGACAGGTAGAATGAGAATATCAGAAAATTTTTTTTGACAGAAGCATACAACTTGACTTTTGAAATTAGTACGACAGTGACTCCAGAAGAAAGCTGAAGTAAAAGGGAACAAAACAAAATCACGACAGCTAGGAAAGGATGGCTGGACATGTGTAGTGCAGAGGCACGCTAACGCAAGTACTTTCTCCACAGAACTCAAGAATAAGTCTAGCGATGACAGAGAACAACGTGAAGCTCCTGCACAGAGCCACTCAGCAACATTAAAATAACATTTTACTCCTAAAGAACATAGATGCTGGGTCTAATGAAGGCCGAAAGTGACGCAGGGAACTGGACTGCTAGAACGTTCCTCAGGACAGAGGGACTGAGTAAAGCTGGAGCTTCTCTTTCCCATTCAAGGCAAAGGCTTATCCTGACCACACAGGAAGTGCTTAACACTACCTGGTAAAGTTGGTCTGGTCCTTAAAGTCCTGTGACAAAAGGTTCACAGATATCTTTGCACTAAGGTTTAAAAATGTCTGTCCTTGTCTCTTTGGTTGTGGATCTAACCTTTAAGAGCTGAGCCAGCTCTCCAGCTCAGGAGAACCTACCACTTCCTTAAACCAATATATTCCTAACTACACTCTAAATACTTAACCACAGGGAAGGGTAGATCTCACCCCCCACACTCCATCAAAGGAGTTCTCACCCCACCCACACTATCAATGTCATTCCTTTTGTACAGCAGGAGACCAACACAGAAAGCTACAACTAGTCAAAATGAAATGACTATGGGGGTGCCCAGGCCCAATCAACACATCTATTACCCAAACTTTGCACCTAAGGCCCAGGAAGCATTGCAGAAGACAGGCGGGGATGGGTGGGAGGGGGAGGTCGTAAGACCGAGAGGACTATGAAGTCTTCTGTGAGACTGTGCTTTCTAGATCTGACAAGAAATATTATGGCTGCCTAACCATACCTGAACAATGACAACACTAGTTGACATGCCAACACAGATAAGGGAGATCTCATGAGGTAACACTCTAGAGGAAGCCTTACAAGCAATTAGCAACTGCTGACAGAGGAGAATGAGTCTTCCTAGGGAAGAGCCCCTTAATTGATTCTCAGTATTGAGTGATTTTCTGTATCTATGTATATGTAACAACAGTGCTTGGAGAAGAGGAGGCTCTGAACGGAACAAGGAGGCAGGCATGGAGGGGTAGGAGAAAGGAGAAAGGGGGAAATGATGTAACTATATTTCAATTAAGTTTAAAAAAGAATTTCTACCCTTGATGCCCATTAATAAGTTTTTATCCATTTTCAGTGATCATGTGCTTATACCGTAGTTTTAAAATAATAAATTATTTAATGAAAGTAACAAAGGGTAAGTAAATTAATGAAAGTGTACAAAAAGTGTATTGTAACCATTCTTTAATAGCTGGGTACATTAGTTAAATGACTTGGTGTGGCACAAGTCATAATCCCAGCTATTCTGGACCTCAAGTTCAAAGCTTTGCCTGAATTTCAGGGCGAGTTCAGTGTAGCGAAACGTTATCTCAAAATGTGTTCCTCCACAAGGAAAGGGAAAATAGGCTGAGGCACATAGAGTGCTGTGTGAGGACTTAGGTCCAACCTCAGAACTGAAAAATGCATAGTGAGATGAGGGGGAGTGTCCCAGAGAGCAGCATCAGAGACTAAGGTCACTGCTGTGAGCAGGACCGCTGCCTGACCTGTGTGTGACCTATCTCAGCACCCAGCAGTGGGCCGTAAAAACCACTGACTGTCTTTTGTGTCCCCAAATAACAGCTTTTGTCATCACTGGCCTAGCCCCACAGCACACAGGGCCATGTCCAGCCACGGTGAAGAAGACTGTGTATGATGTTGTAATTATGAGCTCTGCACTTGAAGGAATTACCAGAAAATACTTGTGGTTTCCCATAGGTGCAAGTATTTGACAGCTTGGTCTCCAGCTGGTGGAGCTTGTTTGGAAAGTTGTAGAAACTGGGACAGAGAATCTTGTAGACTGTTCGAGTCACTGGGATTAGGTGCTGAAGTTCAATAGCCTGACCCCTTTTCTGTCTGTTCTCTGCTTCTTGACTTGAACTATGTGGCCACATGTGTCACATTCCTGCAGCCATGCCTTCCCCACTATGCTGGGCTGCGACCTCTTGAACTGAGAGTTAAATAAGACCTTCCTCCCTCAAGTTGCCTACTGTCAGATAATCAATCATGGTAATGAGAAGAGTAATGCTGTGTCCTCAGTCCCCCAGAGAGAAGCACCAATATCTGGTCACTTGAATATACATGGTATGTATTAGAACCACTGTTCTGCAGCCACTAACCCCGTCCATGTTCCTGTGGACACAGCTATACCCTTCCCCTTGCAGTTGGTTGGAACCATGGCAAGATTCTGTAATCTAATTGACCCACCCCAGCTCACTTGTAGCCCAAGTAGAATCAGACAGAGCAATTGCCTAGAGAAATTCAGTTAACAACCTTTGTTTAGTAAAGATAGAATCTCAGGCCATATCTTCCATATCCAGAGCCAAAGCTACACTTCAGAGTCATCACCAGCCTCCACATGTTTGCCAAAAGGTGGATAGATAATTCCGTCCCTCCTCCATCTCCCCCTCTCTTACTGTGTGCTATTCAAAACTAAAGACAGTTCTACTCTACCCTTGTTGTTGTTGTTTCAAGGCATGGTGTCTCTGTGTAGCCCCAGCTGTCCTGGAACTCACTCTGTTGTAGGCTAGGCTGGCCTCAAACTCACAGATCCACCTGCCTCTGCCTCCTGAGCGATGGGTTTAAAGTTGTATGCCATCACCACCGGGCTTACTCTAGACTTGTATATGATAACCACTATGACTCTTCTTTCTTCTCACCTTTCATAGCTCATCCAAGTTCTCTGTTTTGAGGAAAGGGATGTCTAGAGAAGGAGACATATCCTTTCTTTAATTCAGAGACCATAATACAAGACAGGAGATAATATCACAAATGATTGTTTGGCAAAGTGCAGGTGTTTGAGCCACAAGTCAGGGCGCTTTGGAATGGAGTCTTTGCTCTGGCTTCTGCTAGCTCTGGGACTTGCTCTGTTGCTTTAAGCAAGTCACTTCATCTTTGAAGTCTTGTTTTCACCTGAGAAAAACAGACAAGGCTGTTTGGAGAACTGAGTAATTGTTAGATTTAGCTCTGGAAACTTCCTGGTTTAAAGTATAAAAACAACAAAGTGTTTTTCAGACCACGAGAAGCAAAATGACCTGTATTTTCAGTCAAGTGTGGCAAATATTTTTTCCTTCCCTGACTCCACTACCTCTCTGTGAACTTAAAGGTAAACAGATCCCATCCTGGGCCTCACAGCAAGGTCTTTCTCTGCCTGCTAGCTCCTGTGTTTCCAGTTGTTGGAGAGATTATTTCACTGTGGCAACAGCTTCACCTTCAGAAGTCCATTCAGCTTCTCCATTCATTTAAGCCAAATCTAGATGTGTCTATCAACAGTTGCTTGCAATGGTTAAACTAAACTGGGATTGTCTGGTTCTCCAGTGAGCTTCTACATTCAGTAAAACTTCCAGGAAAGATTACACAATGGCCATGAAGTAGAAGCTGTTATAGGGCTTGTGTCTTTATCTTGTTTCTTGTATCTGTAGTATAGCAAAATCAGCAAGTCTCAGTGGACTTCAGATGTCTTGCTCCACATTGCTTTGTGATGCTTTCTGAAAGGGCGTGCCTAGAAGAGATGCAATCCTGTCGCCATCAGACCTTTCCTGACCCAGAAACCCCCTCCCTGTGGCATGATCAGCTTCCTCTCAGCCCTCCACCCCCAGCCATTGCCAACCAAGAGCAGGCCGCTTCGGTCCTGTTTCCTCTAACCGTCAACTAGCGCCTCTGTTCTTCAGCAAGGATCCTTCATTGATATTTCTGACAATTCTAACCAGCTGGATGCCTTTAACTTAATTTGTAATATGCATATGATGCAAAATGACCTCAGAAACAAGAGTAAAAACTATCCTTCCCTGGTCTCCCTGCCCCGCCCCTCAAGTCTGCCTTCTCTTCCTCCACAGAACAGTAATTTATCCTGGCCACTTATTTCTTGTGTGTTCATTAGTTCTTCACTTATAGTCAGTACAAATATTAAGATTACTTCATGATTTTGCACAAATATACTACTTATACACATTTTCCAATTTTTTTTTTTTTGCTTTTATTTTCCTTTATGGACTTTTGTAGGGAAAGCATGACCTCAGTCTCTTCAAGAGAATCTTGTTCTCTTATGTGGAATTCCTTATACTAACTTCTGCTGATCTAGCAAATTATAAGAGCATTTACCATTCAGCCCAGTAGTGTCTAGCACACAGGAAAAGTTCCTGCTTTCTCAGCAATCTGTTGAGTGCGTATTTTTCTTAATTAAACCTTGAGGTGTTAGCTAATAGCTTAAAACAGCACGCTATTAGTTGTAATATGCATTATTATTATAATGAGTGAGATTAAATCTGTTTTCATTCCTCTGAAAATTGTCCATGCCGTTTGGTCATATTTCTATTGTCTCTGTAACAGAAATATTCAAGGTTTAATGCTAGTTTCATTGTCTCTAACAATTTCTGGTAAACAAGGAATTCCTTAAAATTAATGTATGTTAATGAATGCTTATTACATTATTGGCATAGTTCATCATATCTAACTGCAAAATTCTATGAAAATTTCACCATTGAAGGACCAATTATGAAATTTTAATGGATTAACTATAATTCTCAAATAATTTGAAATTGGCAGAAAACATAACATGGCAAGTGGAAATAACTGTGGCCAACTCATGCAATCTTAGGACACAATTAAACATGTGCAGAAGTGAACCAATGCAGCCATTTTACACCAAGAAGAAGCAACAATGTTCATAGATCTCCTCCCACTCTGCCACCAACCTATGACTTTAAAATCCACTGTTGGCTCTTGTTTCACAGTGTTCAAGAGTCTATGTCCTGTCTGCTCAGCCATCTTGCGAGCCTGGACACAAAGAACATACAGCGGTTGACTTCTATCTGGACAATGATCCAGGCACAGCTGCTGCTCCTGTGGTTTTCCAAGTAATCGTGGATCCTCCTGAAGTACGCTTTGATCTGTAACCTAAGGTCCTTCACACTCGAGCCCCCACTCTTCCGCTCTGCTTTCAGTCCACCCAGCGACTCCAAGTACCCCAGCTGACGATGAAGCGCAGCTAGGACTTCTTCTATATGGTTTTCCTCCCAAACGCCCCGAGAACCATGTGTCTGGAAGAGAACGAAGATCTGCTGAAGGATCTCGTGCAGAACAGCCAGTGCGTGTCCCTCTTGGTACTGGTGAGGACTCACAGACTGCTGAGGGAGCAGGAAATTCTTCCTGTGTGCTAGACACTGCTGGACTGATGAGCTCGGCAAAGCTTTCAGCAGTTGTAAACTTTCTCTGTTCCTTCTTGACTGGAAGAGAATCAATTTCGGTTCTAGAGAGAAGATAGCGGAAGAAGCTAAGAGCAGCAACACCATTTCCGGGAGCTGTTTGTGAACCATGGCGGAGGGCACACAGTGATCTCTGCACACCTTGTACAACTCCAGTTCTAAGAAATGTTTACCTTTCACACATCTGAAACCATGAGGGAGGGTGTTTTATTCTGCTGCCTTTGTTCCCTTGTGTGTCATTTCCCCAAGTTTCTACCTTAGGTTTTCTGGTTCCCACTGCAGAGTTTTATGGAGCACTTCCTTTACTTTCCCCATTGTGTTGCTGTTGGAGGAAGTAAGGAAAGAGCTGGCTTCACTGTACACTTTCCTTGAGACAATTACAGTTGTCTAATCTGACCTTCTATTATCCCCATTATTTATTACGTACAAGCCTTAACTAACACAATGCACTTTCTAAATGTTTAGTCAGGCTTAGTAATGTACTTTTATTAAGAGCAAGCTTTCTTTTTCAAACAGTGGTATTTCGTGGAGTATTATTTATCAGAGATCTAGTACACACTCAGAGGTAAACTTTAAAATCCACAGGCTGACAACTCATGAAACTTCATGTAGAACTGTAAATGGGCAAAGTATTTGGGCAAATTAATCTGAAAATATGTATCAATGATCTTGGATTATTTTACTATTATTTATATCTCATCTACTCAGTTCAATATGTAATGTTTTAGCTTATAAAATAAAAGTAAAACTTACCAAGAGACTGTGATTATATAGTTTCACGATAGCAGCAAAGCATAAACAACCTACAAGTTCAATAGAATGGCCACATATGTGTTGATCTTCTAGGAACACATGAAACCAGTAAATGATAAAATGGTTGTGAAAAGAGATGGGAGTGGTTGCATGGTCTATGAGCAAACACATAAGCACTTTCCAGCCAAGTTGCATTTGTCAGTTATAGTAGTCACTGTGAGAAAAACAAACATCACTATCCATCTATCTGTCTGTCTGTCTGTCTGTCTGTCTGTCCATCCGTCCATCCATCCATCCATCCATCCATCCATCCATCCATCCATCCATCCATCCATCCATCCATCTATCTATCTATCTATCTATCTATCTATCTATCTATCTATCTATCTATCTATCTATCAGAAACAATTTATGTTAAATGCCATGTTTTAATACATGTATTAAATCAGGGTAAACAAATTTTTCTTCTCATTTACTGTCTATGGGGAGAACATTCTAAATCCTCTTATTCAAGCTTTAAGGAATATCAATGACTGTCCCTAGTTCCCCTGCTGTTCACACTCAACGCCTTGCTCTGATCCAACTGTAGCTCAGCAGTTGTTTGCCAGTCTCCCTCTAGCCTTTGTTTCCTTATTGTCCCTGCCTAACCACATTCTGTTCTTCACTCTCTGAGATCAGCCTCTTCAGCTCTCTGTACCTAGCTTATTCCTGGGGCACAATTATCTCCATTTCCATCCATGTTGTAAATGACATACCTTCCCTCTCTTTCTGAAAAAAGATTTAAACACACACACACACACACACACACACACACACACACGTATTGGGGTGGTGAGGGGGTAGTTGTGGGTAGTTGTGCATATGAGTGCAGGTGCCAGTGGAGATCAGAAGAGGGTACTGGACCCCTGAAGTTGGAATTACAGGCAGTTGTAAGATGCTAGAAATGTGTGCTAGGAACCAGTCATGGGTCCTCTCCGAAAGAAATGCATGCTTTTAATCACTGAGCCATCTCTTTAGCACCTCCTGCTGTTTTTGTTGTTGTTGTTGCTTTAAGGCTGAACTATTTCTTGATGTATATACAACATTTCCCTTATCGATTCATCTGTTGATGGGCACCTTCCATGGCTATTATAATTTTACAGTAGGTATGGGACTGCAGGCACCTCTTCAACAGACTGGTTTCCTCCAGATATACACCTAGTAGTGAGCTTACTGAGTCACAGTGTAGTTCTCTCTCAACATATTGAGGAACCTCTACTGTTCTCTACGATCATACTTATTTATATCCCTCCAACAGTGCTAAATAATGTCCTTTCACAGAAATTCCCTTCAATTTACAATAATGACCTAAAATTTTATTCATTTCTAAAGATTTGGGATTTTTCAAGATACTTTTCTAATATTGATTTCTAATTTCAATGTTGTGATTCAAGAATAAAGTTTGAGTTCATTGGGTCTATAGATCAGAGTATAATCTACCTTGATGGTGTTATTGCTGAACTTGAAATAACTCTACTTTTGTAGTGGGGACTGTTCTATGAAAGTCAGATAGGTTCCAGTAATTGAAAGCACTGAAAATTTCCATATTTGTCTGATGTTCTGTGCTCTGTCAAGAAAGAAGTCTTAGCTAGAATGCCTGCGTGTGTGTGTGTGTGTGTGTGTGTGTGTGTGTGTGTGTGTGTGTGTGTGTATTTGTATTTGAGAGAGAGAGAGTGAGGGTAAGAGATAGACAGACACACAGACAGACTGACTGACACACATACACAGGGACACAAAGACAGAGAAACAGACCTCTCCACCACAGAGATCTTGAAATCTCTAGCTGTGGTTTTAGATTTGTTTTCTATCATTTCAATTACATAATGTGTTTAAAACTTCATTATGTATACATAACACATTCTGGGTTATTATGAAACCTGAATGAGCTAAGTAAAAAACATTCTTTATCCTTGGCAATTGTTCTTATTCTATAATTGCATCTTTCCTGACGTACATTTATGCTTTGATTTGATTAATGTTTACATGGCTCTCTCTTGTGTGTGTGAAGTTTTCTCAAAACTTCCCAATGGGTTTGTATTTGATTTTTATTATGTAGCATATGTTGGGCTTTATGTTTTATGGGATCCGACAGCCTTTGATTTTTCTTTGTGTTTGTGTGTGTATGGCATGTGCATGTTTATGTTCAAATAATGCTTTCTTGTCTTCACTTTATTTCCTTTATTTTTGCAAACAGTGCCTAGAAATTTATCAAAATCCAAATGGATGAGAAGGTAAGAGAATATTATCACACACAAAGCTTGCTATATCTAGACCAAAAAAAATCAGATTTTTAATATTTCAGTCATTCCTCAACATGTAACCATTTCAAAGGCCAACCAATAAACTATCTCCCAGAATTACTAGTTGTTACATTGACACAGGAGAATGCACACCTGCTTGGCATGATTGGGGAAAGATACTTGATTATATAAAAATCCATTGTATCCATTCGGTACATTAAAAAACTTGGTCTTTTTCTTCTGAAGCTCAAAATTCCCTTACTCCAAAGCACTGATACCTTCATGGTATAGGCATGGTAGTGGTTTAGGAGGACTTCACTGGCATCAAAGGAAGTGGCTAGTGAACAGATGTATTTAGAGAAATCAGAACATGTATGTATGTTGGATAACCGATCTATGTAGGTAGTATGAATACTAGAAGAAACTAAGTGTGAGCTCGCGTGCATATATGCTTGCCTGTAGTTTTATGTGCACAGAGGACTGTGTTTGATATTCAGGGTCCTGAGAATGGACTTACCCAGTTGCCCACTGTTAGCATTCTGGTAAGAGAATTTGCTGCACACTTACATTGCACCCATGAAGGGACAGTAGTGAGGTGTTTTGATAGAAAAGAGGTTGATGTTAAACATCCCTGAGTATGACAAATCTTTGACAAAAATGTAAAATTAATGATGGTAGTCTGTCTTTAGCTAGTATGAATTTTATATGACCTCAAGTTAATTTATTATATAAATATATTTCATTCTATATTTCCATGAGGTTTTTTATCATTACATTTTACCCCAAAGTATAATATTTTTTATTAAAATTGTGATTTTCTCTGTGTTTAAAATATATTAAAACCAGTTCTAGTCAGTGAGGAAGGCATTTAAACTCAGCCAAACGACTGCAGCATGATATAGGTTACCTAGAATCTAGTGTCAGCTCCTCAATGGGCAAGTGAAACCAAGAGCTTTTAACATCTATGAAACTGGGCGATACCATGTAATTGATATATTAGAAGACTGGTTCCAGAATGACTATTTATCTCTTTAACATACATTAAGATCCTCACTAGTTAACTTTTTTTGCTTTCTAGCATGAAAAACACTGACAGACACTTACTTGTTTTCTGGCCACCCACTCACTATTATCTCCTTTTGGGGCTGCTCTAGCTAAATAGATCTTGACTTCTCTGCCCATGCTCAGATCTCGCACTTCTAACCATATTCATATGTATGTCACATCTACTGCCCCTACTCAAAGCTATTCATGTTTCAGTTTGACTTGGCCTTAGTAACTATTTTAAACATGGCACTTATTACAATAATTCTCAGTACATCCATGGTTCACTTGCTGAGCATGAATTTGTAAATATTAATCTATACTAACTTCTCTATTATAGAATTTCAGAGTAGGAAGTGATCTTAATAACACCTAATATCTGATTCCCTCTTCCTTTCTCAAGAATTCAGTCAGCATGCCTTTAAGTGTTGTGCTGGAGAGAGGCCCCACACTGTTGGAGCTTAAAAGGGGGAGGGTAAGTTCCGTGTGAAGAGAGAGCCAGCCATGAGATACCAGGTCCTGAAAAGAATAGTAAGACACTTAAGGAGGGATGCCACGCAGGAGTCATAGATGGAAAATAGTGAGGAAGAAATATTTCAAAGTCATGACAAAGAAAGACCCAGAAACCGTCTCATACTAAGGAGAAAAAGATGTGACAACCATATATGAACTATTATACTGCAAAGGATCGCTTGAGATTCAGGCCATCGCTGGGACTAACTAGATAGGTGAACCTAAACATGAAGGCTAGTTCCCTACAGTCTAGCATCATTGCTACATTCTGAATTTGGTGACTCATTGTGACTATATGGGGAAAAATGTCCTTATGTCAACAAATAAACAATAATATTGAAGTCACCCCTCAGTGCCTCTCACTTAAGTGGCTTTGAAAAGAAGGTTCTTTTTGCTGTATGTTCAGATTTTATATTTATTTCAAAATTAAAAACAGAGTACGCATATTTTTATAGGATAGTTTATGTATTTACATTTCGAATATTATCCCCTTTCCTGGTTTCCTCCTCTCCTATCTCCCCTACCCTTGCTTCTATGAGGATGCTCCCCCTCCCAACCACTCACTTCCACCTCAACACCCTGACACATCTACACTGGGACATCTAGCCTTCACAGGACCAAGGGCTTCTCCTCCTATTGATGCCAGACAATGCCATCCTCTGCTACATATGCAGCTGGAGCCATGGGTCCCTCCATGTGTACTCTTTGGTTGGTGGTTTAGTCCGTAGGAACTTTGGGGTGTCTGGTTGGTTGATATTGTTGTTCTCCCTATGGGGTTGCAAAACCCTGTCATCTCCTTCAGTCCTTTCTCTAACTCCTCCACTGGGGTCCCCATGCTTTGTCTGATGGTTACCTGCAAGTTTATTAATCTCTATCAGTAAGGCTCAGGAGACATCCAGATCAGGTTCCTGTCAGCAAGCACTTCTTGGCATCAGCAATAGTGACTGGGTTTGGTGGCTGCACATGGGATGGATCCCCAGGTGGGACAGTCACTGGGTGGCCTTTCCTTAAGTCTCTTCGCTGCTCATTGTCCCTATATTTCCTTCCATGAGTATTTTGTTCCCCGTTCTAAGAAAGACTGAAGCATCCATATTTTGGACTTCCTTCTTGAGCATCATATGGTCTGGGAATTTTATCTTGGGTATTCAAAGCTTTTGGGCTAATATCCACTTATCAGTGAGCTATTAACCTAAATAATTAGTATTTGAGCTGTGATCATTGAGACCAAGTAGGCTAGCATATCTATGTATCTATCTATGTATCTATCTATGTATCTATGTATCTATGTATCTATCTATCTATCTATCTATCTATCTATCTATCTATCTATCTATCTATACTGCACTTTGTCATCAGCTTTCAGTTTTAGTTTGGGACACAAATGGCCAATACAGTGAAGATAAAGGCTACCGTTCTTGATTAAAGGGGTTTAACATGATGTATACATATGTCAGCCATAGCATGTGATAGGTAAGATTTGTGTGCATGCAGTGGTGTTTGTGTGCATGCAGTCTTGGGCAAGCTATTAATTTCTTTGTGCCTCAATTGCATCAATGTTAACACAGGAATACTGGTGGTATCTCATTGAATGATTATGGTATCTAAGATGATCCAATAATATTTTAAGTATGGTGCATGGCACATGGGCCATGCTCAAATAATGAACTTATGTTATTTGTGCTAGACATGACATTACTGAGTACTGATCTATGAATAAGTAGTTTCTACATATTTTGCAGCATCTCCCTATTAATTAGTCACAGCTAGAATTAAGATGAAGTCTATTTCATTTCCACTGTTCTTTAAATATTCCAAAGGCATAGGACCAGAACTTATAAACCATACAATTGGTACTAGGCCCCATAATTTTAATTCATGTAACAAACTTTCATTGATTAGTTATAATGTTCTTGGCTTTGTTCCAGGTCTTTTCAGTAAGCCAGATGTGGGGTTCTTTAAAATGGCATTTAATTAGATTAGAGTGGACAAGAGGATGGAAACAGTAAAGCATAAGCAAATTGTACAGCATCGTAAAGAAAAGACATTCCAGCATAGTTGTGAGCATCTTTTCTTTCCAAAGTCGTGAGCGACTTGGCTGTGGAATTCCCATGCACAGAACAGGAAGTGCAAACAGCCTATGAGGAACACTGGGAAGCAGCACAGAGTGAAGCAGAGGGTCCAGCTCAGAGGGGGAAAGCCAGGTAAGAAGAATGGCAGGAATGTGGGCAGAAATGCTTAAAAATATTTTAGAGTTAATGACATGGACATTAGTAGTGATGCTGACAAGTGGGATTTTCAAGAATATTAATGGTAGAAGTCACATTTCAATCTTTATAAAAAGAAATGGAAAAAGACAGGCAAAGTAGACAAAAACTTGATTGCATTACAGAGGAAAATTTAAGTGGTATCAGCATTGGAAACGTTTGTTTTACATCTTTTTTAAAGTGATCGATATTTTGTTTGGAAAAAAGGGAGATAAAATTTTAAAACATGATTATTTGCTTTCTGGCATGCATACTGTCAAATAAAAATAAGAAAATGATAGCTAAAATCAAGAATATAGTCTCCATTAGCCACTTGCTTTATGTATCTTGTCTCTGTCCCCTCTTTTATTTCCCTTATGTTAATCAGAATTCTTTGGTCAAATACAGTAAAGCAATACAGATTCTATTAGATTAACATATCCAACTTATATTGGAAGTAGCTCAGATGTCAAAGAAAATCTGTGTTTAACATATGCTCCTTTCTGGAAAGATTAAAAGACCCACGTTTTTCAAAGGCAACTATTAGAAGACATATGAAGGTATAGACATATGAAGATGAAGACATATGAAGATGTAGACATATGAAGATGAAGACATATGAAAATGAAGACATATGAAGATGTAGACATATGAGGGTGTAGGCACATATGTCTGTCATGGTCTGAGCATATACCATCACATGGCCAGGAGTAAAATAGAAAGGGGGTGGAGAAAGACAGACTAGTGTAAAATGACTAGAGAGAATGAGAGCTGGGAGACCCTGGGCACCACTTAAGAAGAATTCTCAACAAACTGGAAAAAATCCCCCACTGGGAATTGTTAACAAGTAGTTAGCATGCTTTCAAACACCAGCTCAGCCAGTGTTTAAGGATGGCTGTCTTCTTCATAGCAGATAATACATTGTGAATGACCAAAATTACTTAAGTAATACTTAATACTTCTTGTACATGTAAAAGAATTTTAAGTTTCATATCATCCACACAACTACCCTGTGAAGTATCACTGTCATCCCTATGCCCAAATACAGAAACTCATGCAAATATATTAAACCCAAATAGTGTGCGTATCACTAACAGGATACATATAATGTTATTCCTGATCCTTATAATGCTATTGGCAGGTAGATCTTACGAAAATATGATTGCATTTTTAAATGGAAAGGTAAACACATACACACACTGATTGGAAACGCTAACTAGTGGGTCCAAGCAGTCAGTTGGCACTCTGCCTCGTTATGAGCATGAGGAACTGACAGGGTTAAAACTTACACCCACACTATAAACAATCAGAGAACTAGACAAAATACAGAACATATCTACTTTCAGCTATTGGATTGTAGACAGCACAAGATAGAAATTCAGAGAGGTGGAAGCCAGCAAGGCTTTCCGCCTGGGGGAAATTTCTCCACTATGGTGCCAGGAAAAACTTCTCTGACAGATTCACTGAGTGGGAAAGGCAGAGATGTAAGTTTGAAAACCAAAACATCTACATTTGCAAGGCAGACTAACCAGCGAGAGGGAGCTAACTGGATTGTTCCAAACACCTTCCTGAATGTCTCCCAGGTTCTTTGATGGATGGTAATGTATTGGGGAAGGCTTAGAAAACCCAGCAAATGTGACCTTCAAAGAAAAAAAATTCCAGGGCAAATTTAAGACAAACACACTCAATCTGGAGTGTTCTCGAATTCCCACCAGCCACAGGAAAGAAATCTTGCTGATTATGTAGAGCGTCTGTAAAGATTCCCCCATACAGAAATCCCAAAGGTAGGACTGAATCCTAAAATAAAAACTACTGTCAACTTGTCCTAAAAGGGCTTAAGAACAACGACATAAAGCTGACAACATAGCTGCCTACCAGGACAAAAGGTAACAATTTATTACAATATAAAATTCAGCACACCAAACATTAAACTACAGTTTATTAAATGCCTGGCATATTAACTACTACTGAAGATGTGATAAAGTATGATACGACCTGTAATAGAAGATGATTTAGTTAATAGCCTGTGAACTGGAAATGACAAGCTTAGCAGACTGTAACGTCAAAACAGCTTTGACAAATATACTTTATATGCTCAAAGGTTGAGAGCATGTCAGGTATACCCACAATGAAAAGAGGAACGGAAACTAACCAGCACCAAAGAGAGGGGCTTGGAGAGATGGGCCTGTGGTTAAGAGCACTTGCTGCTCTTGCAAAGGTCCTGAGTTCATTTCCCAGCACCTACATAGCATCCGACCACTATTGTAACTCCAGCTCCAGGGGATCTGATGCTTCTCTCTGACCTCCAAGGGCATGTGGTTCACATGTACACATACGCATTTAAAGAGATAAACATTTTTTTTAAAACAAAGAACCAAGGGAAACTCTAAGATTTGAGATATGGAATATCCAAACAAGTTGCTAGATAGGATTAACAGCAAACACAGCAGAAACAATTGTACCACAGGTAGAATGAAAAATCCATGGAGTCTAAGGTCTTTCATTTCCTGTAGTGCTTTATACTTTATAGGGTTATGAAAAATTCTACAGCTACCAATTAACGTTTACCAAATCAGAGGGGTTGCGGGCAGAGGGCAAATGTAAACTGATAAAGGGAAGAGTGGTTTGAGACTCAGAACAACTACATGAACGTGTACAAATCTAAACAACAACAACAACAACAACAACAACAACAGGATCAGAAAGGCCAACTTCACTCACAGTGAGAGGAGAGAGTACTGGTAAGAAAGATTATTGGCAATACATCCAACATGTATATTTGGTAATACGTCCATTAATCTTTCTCCAACAGACTGGCAGAAAAGCCAGAAATTATCAAATAGAACTTAAGGAACTAAGTGTGTACCATGGACTAGAGGGCCTGAACCAGGCTTAGGAAGAGCTGTAGCGCCATCTGGAGGAAGGAGGCTGTCTTGGTTGCCAAAAGGGATTTTGAACTAAATATGGGGGGAAGTTTAAAGCCGGCAAACCCAAGGGAACACATTTCTCAGAGGATGGTAGGCAGAAATGAATACTATTTTTCTGACTCGGGCATTCTAGGTGGGAATCTCATAGATTATGACAATTTCCTGGAGAAAAAAAAATAGTCAACTTGACAGTGGGATAGATACTTCTTTTCTTCTGAAATGTACTAATTCTTCAGAAAAATCTTCACTTGGACATGAATTTGCTCAATTTACTAAGGCTTTAATGTTGCAAAAAGAAGCATTCTCATGATTTTGCATAGTAGATAGATAAGAAATAGATAACACCAGTACATTACCCAGTGTTAGTAATTAATATTCACGGCCACCTTTTCAGAGTCCCTCCCTCCGAGCCCCCTTCATTCATATTTTCTTTCTTTACTTCTCAAAGCCCTAAGAGGTCCTCTTTTTGCAGGAAACCAAACAAAATTCCTACTTGTGTCACTTCTTCCTTTCCTGAAGAAACATTTGAAGGATTAAGAGAGACAACCACAGAGAAATTACTGGAACCTCTGAGGACTTTGTCACATTTGGAATTCATTAATGTAAGCTTTGAGAAAAAACCCAGTTGTCTTCATTTGTTGGTAGAACAAAGAGAAAAAATAAACCAGAAGACAATAAAATATTAAAGAGCTCTGACCTTTGCTCTTTGCTTTCTTAATCTAGGCTACACTTTTTCAAGGTTCTGAGCAATTACCAAGTGACGGAGTCATCTAAGATCAATACTGCATATTTGTGTAAGCACTAGACATCAGATTGCAAAGCCAGTACCCAACCTGGCCTGGAGATTAATGAGTTTGCTGAGCAATGAAGTCTAACTACCTGGTCACACCTTTTTCTTGGCACAATGAGCAGCCACGATGAAGGCCGACTAGTGTGGAGGTTATGACCTAAAATGGTCAACAAAAATGCTGAGATCATGTCAGTGTTATCAAAAGATCAGATGGGAAACTGTCCAAATGACCTTTTGACCATAATAGCTGGAGCCCAAACTCATGTGGACAGCAGGCACTACTGTGAACATACAGAGTTGATGTCTGACACACACAAGGCACTTTTCCACACAAAAACAAATAGCAGGTGAGGTTCTACTACTTAAATATTTAAAAGAACTAAACTGAGGTAGAATGCTATTTTTGTAAATGTTTTTGTAACCACTAAAAATCTGTGCCTGAAGTTTAAAGAGGTAAGTGTTGAACATGTTTCCTTACATTAAATTCATTTTATTCTGTACTTAGTTACATCTATTGACATTGGGCCAATTTATCTTCATGATCAACTTCCTGAGGGCATCCTTGCTTGATGCCATCCATCTGTCAGTGTCAGATTCTCTTCGACTAGCCTAGGAAGCCATGAAACCCAATCTGTGCACCTCCAGTCACATAGAAAGGCAAAAAGAGGCCATTCTAAAGACTGTTGTTCAGAGTGGCCCCTCTTGAAATTCAAGAGATGATGGCACAGAAATGGAAACACACACCCAGCAACAGGCAGTAACTGGGACACAGGTAGAGTAGGCTGGAAAGCTGTTAGTGTCATTGATAAGCATCTTGTATGGTAATAGTTCTTTTCTGTAGGGCAAGAATAATGGTTCTTAACAAAATCTTATGCACAGAAACAAATGTCCTCTTTGTCACCGTGACTGTGCAGAAGATATAGGTAGTCTCATAATGAAACCATTCATATCATATGCCTTGGGAGTATAAACAGAACTACTGACTATTTGTCACATCCACCCAGAAGGTCAGAGCAAGATTAAGATCACTCTGAAATAAACCAACTCCTATTTGGAGGGTACTAATAACTTTGAAGATTGGTTATAATTGTTTCTCAGGCCTCAGGACTGTTTTTGTTTCATTTGTTTGTTTTGTAATCATCAGTATCTCATGCACAAGGAAGAAAATGGAATAGTCAAAGAAAATATAGAAGTAGAAGCTGGGCACACACACACACACACACACACACCATACACATACAACACACACATACCACACAAACACACACTACATACACACACCTCACACAACACACACACACATAGCACACAAACACACCACACACACATAGCACAAAAAACACCACACACACATACACACACACACCATACACATACAACACACACATACCACACAAATACACACTACATACACACACCTCACACACACACCACATACACACCACATACCACACACACACACACCCCACATACATACCACACACAACAAACACACACACACACACACACACACACACACACACTTCACACACACACGCCATGAAATAAATAAAGTAGGACACTGCAATGACTCGTATTAAGGACTAAGATAGAAACTATAATAATACTTCATATTGAGAGCTGTCACGTGGACTTTTCAGGCAGTATACTTAATATAACGTATGGTCATAACCTTGAGAGTTTCACATTACCTTCCCACATGGCAAACGGAAGCTGATTCTTGTATGTGTTGGGGATGAGGTGTTGGGACAGGCATATTTGTGTGTGTGTACACACGTGAAGTGAAAAGCAGACATTGAGTCTTTAATGCTACCTGTAGTTCATCAATTAGCTAGACTGCCATGCCAGAAAACTTCAGGGACCCTCCTGTCTTCTGCTTCCGTAGTGCTGGAATGATAAACTCCACTGCCACATCAGACTTCTTGTTCTGTGAGTACCAGGGATCTGGAGGTGCACACACTTAGGCAGCAAGCACTTTACCAACTGAGCCATCTTTCTGGCCCCAATAGTTGAGTTTTGTTGTTTCCTCTTCTCCCCCCCTTCTCTAATATTTTCTTCTCCTCTATCCTCCTCTCTTTTCTTCTCCTTTCCTTTCCTTCCCTTTCCTCACTTCTTTTTTGACATGTCTCATGTAGCCAAGATGGCCTCCAAATCACCATGTAGCTGAGGTAGGCCTTAAACACCTGATCATTCTGCCTCTACGTGAGACTACAAGCATTTGTTATCAACCCTTCTCCTCATTTTAAGGAGTATATTGTCATACCTATTCATAATTAGAAATCTATATACCAGTGAGGAAAAGACACCCGTGTGTATGTGAAAGATAGATGCTAGCAAGAAAGGAGCATGAATGGTTTCATCCTTAGAATCACTAAAGCCAAGGTAATAGGTACAAAGAAGTTTGTAATTTATAGAAGTATATGCCCAGTCACTTTTTAAAAGAAGGTAGTAAGGGAGTTGGAAAAATGGTCCTGAGGTTAAGAGTACTGACTGCTCCTTCAGAGGTCTTCAGAGCTATTCTCAGCAACTACATGAAGTCTCACAACCATGTATAATGGAATCTGGTGGATAGCATCTTCTGGTCCGCAGGCATTCACACAGACCCTTATATACATAAAAAATTAATTAACTAAAAAATTCACCTTTTCAGGGGGGAATGGGGAGGCAGTGATTACTATCCTGCAAGTCTAAAACTTTTATATTGGAATTTACTTGATTTCTCAGTTTGTCAGTTTGTCAGATGATATATCATTAAGACGATTGGTTCAGATGCAGTGGAACAAAGGTTTTATAAGTTGAAGCTAGGTGCTCTTCTCCTAACATTAAGTAATGGGCTTTTTCTAGATCCTATGTAAATAAGTTAATGGAAAGAGCTTTTTTTTTTTTTTAATTAACTTGAATATTTCTTATATACATTTAGTGTTATTCCCTTTCCCTGTTTCCGCGCAAACATCCCCCTCCACCCTCCCCTTCCTTATGGGTGTTCCCCTCCCCACCCTCCCCCCATTGCCGCCCTCCCCCAACAGTCTAGTTCACTGGGGGTTCAGTCTTAGCAGGACCCAGGGCTTCCCCTTCCACTGGTGCTCTTACTAGGATATTCATTGCTACCTATGAGGTCAGAGTCCAGGGTCAGTCCATGTATAGTCTTTAGGTAGTGGCTTAGTCCCTGGAAGCTCTGGTTGCTTGGCATTGTTGTACATATGGGGTCTCGAGCCCCTTCAAGCTCTTCCAGTTCTTTCTCTGATTCCTTCAACGGGGTCCTATTCTCAGTTCAGTGGTTTGCTGCTGGCATTCGCCTCTGTATTTGCTGTATTCTGGCTGTGTCTCTCAGGAGCGATCTGCATTCACATTTTGATCATCCGTCTTGAGTTTCATTTGTTCTAGGCATCTAGGGTAATTCAAGCATTTGGGCTAATAGCCACGTATCAATGAGTGCATACCATGTATGTCTTTCTGTGATTGGGTTAGCTCATTCAGGATGATATTGGAAAGAGCTTTTTAAGTTGTAAGCATTACCCAATATAAAATTGTTTCAAACCACTGGTGCGAACAATGGCTTATGTATTCTGGCTTCTCCATGTGGTATCTGATTTGTGTATAATATATAATTAAAGTTGTCACAGAAACAATTCATGATGTTCTGTTTACAGTGCTATGACTTCTGGAAGGTTCTTTCTCTTTTTTAAAAAAAAAGTCAGAAAACAATAGACTAGGAAATTAATTTATTGGCAGGTGTGCAATTTAGAGCTCTCAGAGGAAAAGGAAGGCAACCAAGCTTGCTTTTTCGTTTGGGATATAAACAAATATTGAGAGCATTGGATGTAATCCATGGAAAAGAAGTACACTGTACTTAGGCAACATAGATGTCTTTGGCAGTCTTTTATATTTATCACTACTACTTATTATTATTACTATTAATTATTAATAAATTATTATTATTATTATCATTGAAAGGCAGGTGCATGGCATGTGTGGGTGTGTAGGGAATGTGTAGGAATGTGCACGCCATGACATACATGTGGAGGTCAGAGGACAGCTGGTTTTGTCCATCTACCTTCATGGAGGTTCTAAGGATCGAACTTGGACTGCCAGGCTTGCTTGACTGAGCCATCTCACCTGCCCATCTTTGGCAGCCTGTTTAAGTATGAAGCTCTAGCTTCAGTGTGTGATGCACAAGTCATTTTGAGACTTTTCTGGAAAGTAGTGTTTTCTTTAATTCTTCTTTGTGTTCTTCCCAAAAGAAGTGTGCTTTCTTTTCTTTAGAGCTTACTGTACATGGTCTTGTTAGTGAGAGGTTTTTTTTAAAGCCATTAACATTTGTTTCACTAATGACAACCCTGCCAGCCTTACCAACCACTGTCTGTCAGAGACATGAGACCAGTGATTTGACCCCTTAGAAACCAGGATTAAAATTACATTACATTGTTTTTTTCTGAGTTATCATTCCTTTCAGTCTTGCTGAGAGGAAGAACAAGTCACTAACTGTTAGATTCTCTTATAACTTTATTATGTCTTAAAGGGAACTAGGAATAAAACCCACATACCAGAACACACTACAAGGGATTACAAAAGACTGAGAGAGGCCAGAGAAATGCCAAAGGAAAATTCCACCCATGACTGCTTCCTAAAACTCAGTCAATTGATGTTTAAAAAAGTAAAGACAGCCCAAAATAAGGGAATGCTTGCTGATTCTAAGTATAGTCACCGTGTTCATGGCGGGACTTAATGGAACGCTCAGTACTACACGACAAGGAGTTAGAGCAAAATTTTAAAATCTTGGAAATCTCATAGAGTATTAGGCCTGTTGACCAGAAAAACCCTTCCTTCTTTATAGACTCTTCACATTGCTCATTTAGTAAATCACAAAGCAAAACTCCACCTGTAGCTTGACTCAAAGAACACGCCCTGCCAATTAGGCATGATATGGGAAAATGCAATGTTGCATTTTACTCTAACATAATTTAGCAAAATTCTAACCAGGCCGAGGAAAGAGGTGAACATAGAAAACTGGGAGAGCACATGGGTTCTATTCAGGAAACCTAAGAAAGAGAGACACCGAGTCCATAAGATTTGCAACGGCATCTTCAGCAATCCTGTCTTACCAGTGTGAAGTCTGGATGATAAAATACATTAAAATAGATAAAAAAAAAAAAAGAGGGAGACAAGAATTGCAGTTACGATTTTATCAAGATCATCTGAGTGTTTGTGGAAGCCGTATTAGGCTATTTAATTGGACAATTATAATTCTAAATGTTAAGTATGCATGAATATGTAGCTTTATACTCAGCGGGGGCTTTGCTAAGTGGTGACAGAACTCACAGCCCTATGAGGCAGACGTGCCTTGCTCACAATTCTTATGACCTCAGCAGTCAAGATTTGTTGCAGGTTTGTTGTGCATGGACTAGAAGTACTGCATGACCAAAGGTCATTCAAGAAATCTCGGATGTGTTCAGCTCCTAAAGAGGTCAGGCCCTATCAAGTTACCATATTGAAAAGTGAAATTGTGACACATGGAGAGTCTACTGCTGTCGACAGTGAGGAATGAAGATGAGAGGAGATGATACGCAGACCAGACCTGGAAATGTACCTATATTATATATATATCTTACCAATATACATCCTACCTATTATATATATCCCTTCCAGGCTAAGGCTACAGTATAGGAAGAGGAAAGGAAAACTGAAGAGGAGAGCACAATGGACAGTCCAAGGGGATGGGGTTAGAGAAGGAATGAGTAACAGTGACACAGAAAATGAAGGCTGGAGAGAAGAATGGATCCTTCAAGAAGCCATCTTTAGTGCTGGATGCCTTCTACATGTATGCCTTACAAATTCATATACTGCATACCTCCTCAAGGTAGCCTGAGACAGTATCTAATCCTTAAACTATATGGACATAACCAAAATAACTTAGGTGAGAAAGTATTCTTGGAAGTGGCAGCAGTATTTTAGATGCATATGTGAGCATATTGGAGGGGTTTGTTTGTTTGTCTGTTTTGCTTTGTTTTACTTGTTTTGTTTTGAGACACAGTATTACTATGTGGCCTTTGCTGGCCTACAACTTGCTATATTGATGAGCTGGCCTTAAACTTGGGAGATCTGCCTACCTCTGCCTCCCCAGTGCTGGAATTAAAGGTGCGTACCAACATTTCCAACCTTGGAGGTTTCTGTATATAAAGCAGAATGCTTGGTAATCAGATACTGAATCGATATATTATGATGCAAGTCTTTACTCTGGGTATCGTAAAGACTCATACATCACACAAACTACTGTTTTAATGCACTTTCAAAAAATCTCTCCCTTTCTTATAAATGGAACAATAAACAGCTGTTCACCTATGGCAGGTGCACAGTGCTGTTTTATAGAAACATGTAACTTATAGGATTAAATTACAAACAAAATACCTTTAGAAAAAAAGAAATTTTATTTTGGAAGATCAGGGAAGATTTCACTAAGGAAAAGTCAATTTTTGTGTGGATTGTTTCACATCAAAATATGACTGAATATGAGATTTTTAGAGGAGTTGTTAAGGTGCAGATATTTGGAAGATGAAAGGGAAAGACAGTGTGGAGGTTAATTTCCACTATCAGCTTGACTTTTAAAATCATTACATGAACACATCTCTCTGTTTGTCTATGAGGGAGCTTCCAGAGAGCTTTAACTGAGAAATGAAGACCCATCCTCTACAGGGACAGCAATATTTCATGGGCTCTGGTACTGGACTGAATAAAAAGGAGAAAGTAAGTGGAATACAGGCATTCCTTTCTCTCTGCTTCCTGACTAAAGAAACATTATGACAAACTGTCCCTACCCCTGCATGTCTTTCCCACCATAAGGGGTATGTATCACCCAAACTGTAAGCTAAAATGAAGAAGTACCTCCCTTTAAGTGCTTCTCGTCAGATATTGGACCACAGCAATGACGAAAGCAACAAATACAGAGAATTGGCATAAAAAAATGGGGTTGTTGCCATGGAAAACCTGACTGTGATTTGTAGGTCTTTGGGATGAATTTACAGAGTTAAGTTGAAGAATTTGGAGCCCTACTAAGTAGATCTTAGGGAACCATTCTTGTGGGATTTTGAAAGAGTAGGATGCTGACAGAAACACAAACAGTGGAGGGACAGCTCATGAGGTAGGAAGAACAATAACTCATCTGGGACCTGGGTTCGAGGCCATTTGTGTTATAACAAGTGAATGGAAGCTGCTTTCCTTCTGTCAGTATCCTGAGAACCCATATAGGGCTGAATTCAAAAGTAATGGACTAGCATTTTTGGCTTACAAATTTTCAAGACAGGATAACATGCAGTCTGTTTCCTGGTTACTGATATTTGTTTGTTTCTATACTTCTTCCAAAAGTTTGAAACACTGTATCTCTATTAATTCTTTGAGAATTTCACACAATGCATTTTGATCCTATTTACCCCTGTTCCTTCCCATAACTACAGATCCACCACTAACCCCTACCAATCAACCTTGTGTCCTGTTTTTTTTATTTTATAATGCATGGGGTCCAATCCATCTGTGCTCTTATCCAAGTCTACAGTGAAAGAGAACAAGTAGAGGAGAAAGACAAGAAAAATATGTAGTTTAAGTAGATTCTCTTTCAAGTGAGGATCCTAGCTTCCAAGTTTAGTTTTGTATACTTAATTTGGAATGGCTGTAGAAGTAAGGAAGCAGGAACACTGCATAAATGAAGGTAAGGGGGAGAAGAGGCCTAAAATGGTGGGGAGGATAGTAGAAGACATGTAATATGAAATATCAGTAAGGGAGAAGACTTGGATTAAAAGCTTAAGCATGGATGGTGTAGGAGGAAAAGGAAAAGAAATTTTGAGTATGTAGGTATAATCAAAACTAAGGATGTATGAAAAAGTATCTTCTGAAAGCTTAACACTTTTGAGATAATTAAAATTATAATTAAATAAAAATAATTCAAAAGGTGATATCTTGCATAGGTGAATAATGCTGTTCCCCAAAGATATGGGTGATTAAATGAAAACCTGAGTGACAGGCACAGGATACCCCCTATGTGTGATTAGTCAGGAAGCCTCCGGAGTCCCCAGAACAATGCAGATGGTTGCCATTGCTCTTAGCTGCCCACCAGGCCTAGATTGTTTGACCCTATTATTGAAGGTCCAATATTTCCTTACATGCTCCTATTCTTCACTTTAGGAATGAGAATGCCTAGTCAATGTCATAATATATTGGAAGTAGATAACTTTTTTTTGATTCTATATGGATGTACAGATAACAGAGTATTGTGTTCTTTACAGGCCTGGGAATTTTGAACAATGTTAGAATGTCCAAGACTTTGAGGAATTTCAGAGAAGGACTAAGTGAATTTTGTACTGAGATAAAAATTGAGGCTTTATGAACAAGGGATGAAACTGTGTGATTTAAAGTGTTTTATCTGATGGGATAGAGTTGTGTTGGTGTCTTTCTATCTTTGTGATAAACACTATGACCAAGAGCAACTTGGGAGAGGGAAAGGGTTTATTTCAGCTTACAACTTACAGTCCTTCTTAAAGGGAAATCATGGCAAAAACTCAAGCAGGAACTTGGAGGCAGGAACTGAAGCAAAGAACATAGAGGAACATTCCTACTGGCTTGTCCTTTATGGCTGGCTCAGTTAAATATGGCTATTTAATACAACTCAGGGCTGCCTCTGCCGATAGTGGGCTGATCCTGCTTACAAGTATCATTAGTCAAGAATATACCTCACAGACCTGCCTATTGACCAATCTGATGGAAGCGTTTTCTCAACTGAGGTTACCTCTTCCCAGATGACCCTAGGTTGTGTCAAGTTGTTAATCTTCATGGTCAACTCAACAAGGTTCATAATCACCATGAAAACTCACCTGTGGTGTTGCTATGAAGCTATTCCTAGAAAGGTTTACTGAGGAAGATTTACCTGGATGTGGTGGCCCCATCCCATGGGACTGAACAAAAAGGAGAAAGATCTGGGCACCTGCATTCATCTCTCTCTCCTTCCTAGCTGCAGATGCTATGTGACACTCCTGCATCCAGCCACTGAACACTCTTGAATCCATGCTCTCCCCACTACCTAAGACAGTATCTGCTTAAACAGTAAGCCAAAAGAAGCGTCCATTCTTACGTTGCCTTACAGGCATCTGGTTACAGCAGTGGGAAAAAAAAAAAAGCAAAAGTAACCAACATGTGCTTTGGTTCAAACCTGTGGAATACTTTGGTCAGGTTAAATCAACAATGTATTAAGACTATCAAATGCTTTAAGAGAACTAGGAAATCAAATGCTCTAGGAGAACACCTTTAGCAGGTGTGTGAAGTAGATTTGGGTTGTGTGTGTGGTGAACTAGAAATTGGAAGAACTGGAAGATTATATAGTGTGTAACTGGAGCTGGATATGAATGGAGGCAGTGTCAGCAGGAGTGGGAATCAGCAAGTGTATATGAGAGAAACTATAGAGATGGAACTTACAGGATGTGGTACCTACTAGATGGAAATAGGCAGTTGAGGTGAGGAAGAAAGCAAGTGACGTTTGGTTCCCAACGTAGAGTGATGAAGGGTTTCATCAAGATGTCATTTGGGTGAAGGGAGTTTCTTTTCTGGTTTTCTACAAGTTGAACTGGTGGTACCATCTACATAGCCTGTGTAGTGACATAGAAGGCAACTGGAAACGCAAAACAGTAATAAAACTAGTCTGGGCTAGAAAGATGTGTTTAGTGTATGCAGGATTTAAAAACGTAATGCAGATACTGAGGAAGAATGAGAAATCAAGATACAAAAAAGGAGAGGAATAATTTAAAACATTCCTGAAGAGGAAGGGAAGGAGAGGCCAAGAGGAGACACCTAACTACAATTTCTGTCTCCTCCTGGCCTCTAAGTGAAGAATGGCCCCACACCAGAGAAGAGGACCAGCTTCAAGAAGAGTTTACCTTCCAGGATATGCAAGAGGGAGGAAATGAATGAGTCTGTGGAGAGAATCTGAATATTCAAGGAAAAAAAAAACTTCACAGGGCATAGTGGTATAGGCCATTCATCCAAGAACTTGGGAGGCAGAGATGGACAGATCTGTGAGTTCGAGGCCAGCTTGGTCTACATTGAAAATTCCAGGCCAACCAGGTCTAGAGTGAGATCTTGTCTTAAAATCAAAGCAAAACAATAACAAATTATAAATCTCTTCATTTTACACGACAATGACTTTAGATACTTCAGTGCCCATCACATTGCTAAAAGCTGCCTTCTTTAATCAGGCCTAGAAGACAATTGCGTTCCCTGCTTGTATAACTTATACAATCTGTTCCTCCCCTCACTACTATGAACATTCCCAGCATTTCTGTCTCTGATGTGTTGAAATCTGCAATTTTAGGGATCTCACACATGCCCTCTGCCTTACAATGATACTCCGCGCCTCTAATTTCATTCCTTAACAAACACAAATTCCTCTTTCTTGGATTGTATCTTCCTCATTTCCATAAGGTATGCCACTTAAACTCCTCATGTAGCCTGCTTATCTGTTTTCTTAGACTGAACATAGTGGGAAGGTGCTCTATGTGTTTTATGAGAATGGATTAAAGACGTTTGGATGAATGATGGAAAGATTCTAATGGAGGAAGTTAGGTAAGGATTTCTTTATGTATGTGTCCTTTTGGGTACATGTATACATGGAGGCAGATAGCATGGAGTCTTAATCAGTCTCTTGTCCTCCACCTTATTTTGTGTGACAGGGTCTCACTCAACCTAGAGTTCATATATCAATACTCCAGAAGTTCCTGGTGACCCACCTGTTTATGCTTCTTCAATGCTGGGATTCCAGGTAGGTGATGTTGTCCCTGGTTTGTGTATATGTGAGCTTATTTGTGATTGTGTGTGTGTGTGTGTGTGTGTGTGTGTGTGTGTGTGTGTGTGTGTGTGTGTGTAAAGTCAGATTTTCAAGCCTTAACAGAAGTAAGTTTATCAACATCTCCCCAGGCCAAGGTAAGAGTACCGAGAACTTTTACTTTTAGTTCAAGTATTGAGACAATTATATATGCAAAATTACATAGCTGAAAACAATTATAAGAACATGGCTATTTGGAATATGTTTAAAGACATGTTTAGAAAATATCTACCTAAAAACTGAACATTTCAAAGTGGGAATTGCTTGAGACTATACCTATTTACTTGATCACTATACTTGCTTTTTTTTCTTTTTTTTTTTTAACCTTTCTCAACGTGATCTTTCTTTTCAATAAACTTGAATTAAATGTCTACAAGGATCCTGCCTCCTAGCCCAGGAACAGATGAAATTAAAAGTTTTCGTGCTAAGTCTCTGAAGTCCATTATGTGAAATTAATCTGGAATCAGCAAATCAAGTCACTCATTTTTCTGGCAAGTAAAGCAATCTGACAGGACATTTCAAAGTATGCAAACCATTAATCCAAAGCATGGCTCATTTCCCAGGCACTCCATTCTCCCTTTCCTGCTTCCTCATGCATACTTGATTCTTCTCCCTGTAGGTATTTCTAGACTTCGTGTCTAAGTTTGGACAAATGGTCTTTGATGATACCTTTCTAAATCATGGGTCTCATGGCAGGTACACAGGCAGCACACAGCAAATGCTCTTACTGGTTTCTCTTTGCTTTTTTCTCTTTTGTATGAAAACTAAGATGTTGCAAGTTTTCTAGACGACACAGAAAAGGTTTCTGCTTTCATTGTATATTGCAGATCATGCGCCTCTGTTGATATAAAATGCTAGCTTGACAGTGAAGATCATCTTATCTCCAAGAAAGTACAAACACTGAATGAACGACTCAAACTCTGACTGACTAGTCAGCTTCTAAATGAACTTGCTTATCACTTACCAACAATGCTTTGGCTAGGACACTCTCCTTATGATGTGAAGCAGTATTATGCCTTACTAGCAATGAAACAACACTGTGTGTGTTGGTGGGGGTGGATGAGTGTGTGCATAATTTTTAGGCAAAGTACATTAATCCTCACTTTAAAAAATTCCTTCATGGGCTTGCAACCTCATAAGAACAACAATACCAACCAACCAGAGCTCCCAGGGACTAAACCATTGCCCAAAGACTATACATGGACTGACCCAGGGCTCCAACTGCATATGTAGCAGAGAATAGACTTGTTGGGGCACCAGTGGAAGGGGAAGCCCTTGGTCCTGCCAAGGTTGGGCCCCCCAGTGCAGGGGAATGTTGGGGGGGCAGTAATAGGGGGTGGATAGGGAGGGGAACATCCATATAGAAGGGGAGGGGAAGGAGTTAGGGGGTTGATGGACAGGAAACCGGGAAAGGGAATAACATTTGAAATGTAAATAAGAAATAGCCTATTTAATAAAAATGGAAAAAAAAAGAAAAAAAATCCTTCATGCACAAACACTTCTTATATCTCAAAATGAATCATACACTGGAGAAACTTTAGGTAATTTTAGCTTGTTTTTCAGGAGGCTTTCTCCAGCTGCTTCCCCACATGATTTTACCTTCAGTTTAAGTTTGAGCAATATTTTCCTACTGTCTGTCATATTCACTGATCATGCATTTCTTAACATTTTTGTTTAACTTAAGTTGTATTTTAAAAGAAAACTCTGGTGTGTGTTTTTCTGTTATGAAATATATCAGGTGACTTAACAGGAATGAAAACATTGTCCATATATCAATGGAAACTAAGAGCAGGCCAGTGGGTCTCCTGTGGTTTAGAGATGCACTGCTGTGGTGGATACTCCCAACCTTGCCTGCTCTGTCTAGGCTGTGCCCCTCAAGAGCATGGCTGCCACAAGATGAGTCTCCCATCTGAATCCTCACCCTCCCATTACCACCCAAATTAAGCAGTTAGCATGTCCTCTAGACAGGATTAAAGTAGAGTAATTCTATGAAAATCTCAACGACTGCCAAAGCAAAGTTTTGTGAGTGTGGAAAAAGAGATGAAGGGATTTATAAACTATATAAAATTAATACAAACTTAGATCTTGTTTCCAGCTATAGAGTTTGAGACGTAACAGCACTTTTTTATTTCACACCTTGTTCAACTTGGATGGCACAAGTCAAAGAGAAAGAGTGAGTGTGAGTCACGAGTCATTATCGAGGTCCTCTTGATTTCTGTTTATTTGTTTTACAGTCAGAGATTGGACCCATGGCCTTGAACATTAGGGAAGTGCTTTGTCACTGAGCTACACCCTCAGTGTGGCTTTGACGCTTTTATGTAGCCCAGACTTTCAAATAATGACCCTCCTGGTCTCTCCCTCTTGGGTACTGGCCTTTTAGGCATACATGGCCACATTCCACTTAGACACCTTTGTTTGTTGTTTGTTTTTATTTACTTGAGTGCTGGGGACTGAACCCCTGGCATGCTATTTCTGAGTTACATCTGATCCCCTAACATGGTTTTTCAGCAGCATATGAGAAACAGAAGTTTTCCTTAGACAAAGTAGAAAAGAAGTACTTTATATTGGATGAGAACAAGTTATGTCTTTAACTCAGAACTCATGTTTTTTTTTTCTTATTGAATTGTACAATAGTACAAAGCAGTAAGATGTTGAAAAACATTACATCTATTTGTGTGTGTGTGCCTGTGTGTGCACAAGTATGCACGTTGTACATGTACCTCAGTGGAAATGTGGAGGTCAGAGAAAAAAATGGTTCTATCCCTCCATCTTGAGAGTCCTGGAGATCAAACACAGGTTGTTAGGCTTAATAGCAGAGATCCTTATATTCTGAGACAATTTGTTGCCTTTGAAAAAATAATAGTTAATTCCTACTAAAACTTATAACTAGTCTCTTTGTATAGATTATCTTCCATCTTGATATGCAGTTAGTTTTTACGGCTTTTATTTTTCTTTTACCTCCTTTCTTTATAGTATTTCACAAAATCTTTACCTGTCTCACAACTAAGGGAGTCAATTAAATGATTTGCCCCAAATCATGCCTTGTACAAGAAAATGCCCAGGCTGGCGCCTGCACAAACCTTTCTGCATTTCAGTCTGAAGCTCCATTACACAACACTGCTTCCAAATGAAAAGCTGTCCTAATTTATAAAAATATCCACAAAAACATAAACTCATGGAGAAATAGATCAATTAAGATATAAACCCTTGGGTTAAAGAAAGATTTACAACTGTTTAAGAGTCCTATAAATCTTGGAAATTCCCCTTCTGCATAATTAGACCTCGTCTGTAGCCCCGAGGTGTTCATGTATCATTTACATTTTGACAGTAAACCTTCAGAAGAGTGACTATTTAGAGGTGAAAGATTTGGGTCAACATGTCAATCAGAAAACAAAACAACTTGGGGGCAAAGACGATGGAAGTTAAAAACAACTGTGCAGAAGCACTGTGGCTGTCCAGGGTGCAATGCTCCCGAGTACAGATATATGGGCTGTTTATATAAGTGACCTCGGAGGAGAAAACACATCACAAAACATCGTTCCAGTTTTTGCAAGCAAAGACACAGTGGGAAAGCAAACTCTTTTCATGGCTATGGCCAACTTCCATACCAAAAAACAACCTTTTTAAATACTTGCCCTCTGACTTAGGACCTAAGTTTAATGTCTTCAAAGTACGGTGCCTTCTCAAATAGAATCCAAATCGACAGGGTGCTCATCAAAAACGGAAAGTCTTAAGTCTCAAAGATCACCTATCAAACCCAGATCTCCAGGGGACAGTTTGGGAATGTGCATTTTAAAACAAATTCTCCCAGGGACTGAACATTAGGAGTCACTCAAAAGTCCAGGGCATTTAAAAGCTGCTGGTGAAGTTAGACTACTGACTCGTTAGCATCTCCTTGATGACCATTCACTCAGCATAACAAGTTGAGGGCAGGTGTTTATAAATTACAATCAACCCCTTCCAGATGAGGAGGGCTTATCTAAACTTCAAGTTCATTTTCACTTGGAACCTGGCTTATCAGCTGCGCTGAGGTTGAGGGGGCAGAGGCTATCTCTACAACAGATGCAGTCACAACTGGGGAAAAGGCAAAAAAAAACCCTCAAGGTCCAACAGCTTTTATAAACTAAATATAGATGGAAATATATTTTTTAAATATCTAAGTTCTTACAATAAATTGTTAGTTCTAGTTTATTATTCCTCAACATTTTCTTTTCCCATTAAAATAACAAATGAACAAAGCAACATGGCAGTCAGGCCTCTGATACTAACTGGGTTCCTCAGTCTTCATGGACATTGCGACATTCAGAATGACCTCCAAGTGTTGCTGGATATTGTGTTTTGTATCTTTATTTCTAGAATTGGAAGGACAAAGGTGACAAATTCACCAGGTCCTAAGAGAATCAAACATGTAGCTACCTGAGATCAGAAAAAGTACCTAATATTTTGAAGCCATTTAATTATCATATTGCCTTATTTGTTAATTACCCCTGTGTTAAGAGAATATATTACACACACACACACACACACACATAAAATAATGTAGGCTGAATTGCCACCACTTTGTGCTGCCCACCTGTGAAATTAAGGGCTTTGTTCAGTATACTCTCAGAGGCATGTGCAAGGCATAATGAGTATTTTCTGGATGCAGTAAGTTACAACGCCCAGCTAAGAAGAGTGACAGTTACTTTCTTCCATGGAAAAGCATCAAGTTCATATAAAATTTAGTGTATTATGAGGGAAACTTCTTACTAAAACTTTAATGATTTAAAGTATGAGTATCAGATATTCAAGCATTCATATTATAATGAGTTAATGGATGTATAAAAGCCACAGGTTGGTAGACAATGGATAACTCCAGAAATAAGGTGAGGCATGGAAAAGAACCAGGAGAAACATTGGAGATCTATGCTAATTAACTGTTTGGTCTTAGCATTTCTGTGACTTCATGTAGAACACCACATACTCTATAGGTCTGGAATTTCCACTTAAGATCACCTGGTTCTAAATAAAGACAAGACTCCGGGGCAGTAAAATAATTAAAACTCATGGCATTTTTACCAATATGAGCACATCATAAATTTTCTAGATAAAAGCATTTAGACATGGTTAAGGCTAATCTCACTAGATGTACCTCAAGGATCCTGTGTGGTCAGTATGATCTTGCAACAGAGAAAATTATAGTTTAACTAAGAACACAGAAGTGACACCCATACTGAGAATGGAAAGTAGCTTTTATTTTAAATATAATGTCTTTTCAGTACAATATTTTGTCTTCTCTGAGTTGGTAGACTCGATGGTAACTTTATTGTGGTTCCTTTAAGATGTTGGGATTGCAGGTTTAGAAATCAATGTCATTTGTTTATTCTTTGTTACTCATAAACCAGTGTTTCATCAGAGCCATTCATAACATGGTCAAATCTAATTATTTGACACCTCTATTGCACAATAAGTTCATGGTAGAGTTTCAAAGACAAGACTTGAGGACTTACAAATGTCAGGGTCTAAGGCTACATTGAATGGGAAGTGAAGCCTGGCATCCCTTAAAGGATTTATAATCTGGTTCAGGAAATAAAGCAGCAACCATGCAGACAATGTGCAGGTAGTGCCCAATGTTTCTGAAAAGTCAGAGCAGGGTCATGAGGTGAACGGTGGCTGGGTACATGGAAGGTTTTACAGATAGTGCCATGGTGGAAAGAGTTCTCCACTGACACCCAAATGATGATCAAAGGCAGGTAAGAAGAGGCAGGAACATTCCTGGTTTGTCCTAGAACAGAGTTCTTTTGGGCCAGTGCAGGTAGAATGGAGTGAGTGACTCGGCACACGGTTGGAGAGAAGTCAGGGTGAGGCGGACCAAGTCGCAGAACCCCTACACATCACGTACTGCTTGTAGCAGGACACGGAGGAATGGCATGGAGGTGGCCAAGCTGCTGTCAGACAGGAAAGATGGCAATATGTTGGCATAGCAGGTTCTCAGTTCAACAGCTATGCCAGCATCTTGCCTCCTCTCCAGTTCCAAGTTTCAGGAGCAATACCACGCCTCTTTGTTGTTTTACTTTTCCACAATCTCTCCTTCCACCTGAGGGAGGGAAAACACACTCATTAGTTAAAAACACAGGCTCTTCCCTAAAGCAACAGTCTTCCTTAGTGTCCAATTTTGAAGGCCGTTATGCAGAGAGGTTGTGGTTAGTTCCTGCTTTAAATGTTCCTTGAGTAACACGAAGCTCAGAATATTTGCTGCTTGTGAAATGACAAGGTGGCTCTGAAGTAGAATTAAGTCATAAGCCGACAATGATGAATACAGCCATATTCACAACCCACAGCAGTAGTGACCTCAGCACAGTACTGCAGATAGCATAAAGTTCTGCTTGGCCTATCTTGGCCATTTGGATGCCCCTTAATAATATTAAGCTGTCATCTCACGGTGTATGGATACGCCGTTGCTTCATGAACTCTTAAACGGAAAGCTTTTCAAGTCAAGAACTCTCAGACTGGAATATTTTTCACAAATACAACTGAAAAAGTTCTATGTTCAAAGATGTTCACTACAATATCAGTACGAATTGTTAAAGACTAGAAAGATTATGAATGTCCATCAATATTATGCAAACCAACTCAAATGAATTATGATGCAGTTATAAAATAGTTTCCTGGTCCTTATATCAGATTAAGGCACAATAGTGACATTCCTATGATAATTTCTGTGTAAAATGTATATATACAAGATTATGCCATAACATTTTTCTTGAAGGGTACAGAAGTGATTATCTTAGATGACTTTATAATTTTAAAATAATTAGAATTATACATTACTTTTGTTTTCTGCTTTAATAGGTTTGCTAAAATATTATTTAAAGCAGTAGATAAATGTGCAACAGAGGTACAGAGGTGGACCATTTACTCACTTGGATATAGCTAATATGAACTGTGTTTCCTAGAAGCAAAGTTGAGCATTACACCGTCACTCAGTGGCACGCATGAAGTACGTGCTACATTTCTCTTGGTCATCTAGGTTACGAAGGAGTGCAAGCCCCTTTCTTGCCCCGGAGTCAGGTAAAAGGGTGTAAAGATACTAATTGATGTGAGACTATTTAAGAGATGATATTCATTATTGTAAGTATATTTAATAGTTCTTGGTTCAGTCATCACAGCACATGGCTCAAATATGAATGTCAGGTGAACAAAATTAGGTAACAAAATACTACGTGAACAAAATAATACATGAAGATTTCAGGGGTAGTTTCTCAAAAACAAGCTCATTTGTTTTTTCATTTTCCTAATCCATCATGCTTGCGATTAAAATGCAAACACAGGTGATATTTTGGAAGGTCCATGCTACACAATTAAAAACGCTCTGACTTTTTCAGAGTCATTTTATAACATGAAAATGTCAGATTCATATTCCACAGAAGCATGACGGTGGGTAATTATTTGATTACCTGAGACAATAATCATCTGAGAACTTACTGGCTATTTGATGAGGCTCATTTAAGAGAAAGATGGCCTAAGACAGCGACTCATGTCTCCCTTCTACTTCGTGTTTCCCTCTGTATTTTAAAATGCCTCGGTTTATAGTTCCAAGGTCCAGAAGTAGCTAGGTCTGTACCCCGTCTCAGTTTCTTTTCTGCTGCTGTGATAAAATAACCTCACAAATCTGAAGGGGGAAAGCATTTACTCCAGTTTGCAGTTCAAAGGGCAGTTCACCAGGGCAGGAAGTCAAGGCAGTGGGAGGGCGGCTGATGCAGGGGCGGAGGGACTGATGCAGCTCTCATACCATAACATGTCCATTATCAGAAGGCTGCGAAGAACGCACAGTTTCTCAACTCTCCTCTTACTTGCAGGGAATGCTCTTCTCACATCAATTAACAGAAACAGTCCCCACAGGCATTCCTTGCTGTCACCTATCACCCAGATTATATATTCTGTCCGTTGACAATTCACTCGTACCATTACACTATGCTTATTAAGAAAGTTGTTACCACTGTTATACATTGTGGGCTTTTCATTTTAATATTTCTCTGATACTCAGCTAATCAAGGACTTGTAGTGACTGCTGGTGATATATATATACACCTCATAACATAAACATCATGTCACACAATCATAATTATGTTACAACTAAAAAATAAAACAAAACAAAAAAATGAATTATGGATCCCTTATTTCAAGTGCTCACAGTTAAAGGTGAATGTTAAGAGCTGCGGACAGTGGAACTCCTTGAGGATACATGGACCATTTATAATTTTCATATCCTAAAATGACTTCTTTCTTTTGAGTCTCTTTACTAGTGTAAATATCCAAATAAAATTCAAACTAATTTTTACTTTGAAACTAGCAGCTTGATTTCCTTTGTAAATAACTGACTTGAAGCCATTCTAGAAGCAATGCTAGCAAGTCCTAGACACGGGAGCAGGAGAGCGCTCGCTACACTGGCTGTACTTCCTACGCAGAGATAAGGAAGGAAATCAGTTCAACCACGGTGACTACAAAGCTGGCGCAGCTGTACACGATGCCTCCTTCCAGAACTGGAATTAGTTTACTTAATGTGCTGTGTTTAAAATATTTGTCCTAAAGAAGGCTGGTATGAGGAGTTGCTGATGATTATGGGTAAAGAGCAGAATGTACTATTTTTTAAGTACAGCATTATGGAAAACTTTGTGGTCCAATCAGGAACATAACTGTGGGGGGAAATAACATTTACTGAATGTGTTGGGATTACTTTTGGGAACAGACAATTTCACAGGATGTGCTTAAAGCTACTCCCTAACTGATAGAAGCCAGATGTGTGTCTGCCTTACATCTGGTGAGCTGCAAAAAAGGCACACGCGCGCGCGTATACACACACACACACACACACACACACACACACACACTAAAAGATATATACATATTATACACACATAGGTAAATATAGGTTATGGTGAAAAAATACCATTTCTTAGATATGGGCAATGATAATAGGAAGGTCACTGGAGGGGTTCAAAATCTACACAAGAACCTCAAGTGTCACTGTCACACACTGTGTAGTCACTGTTCATTTACATATAAAAATGTCCCAGTGAGAGAAAAAGCAACAAGATGGAAGGGAATCGTGTGTGTGTGTGTGTGTGTGTGTGTGTGTGTGTGTGTGTGCGCGCGCGCATGCATAGACAGTAGATAAAAATAAACACACAAAAACAAAAACACCCACTTCAAATTGAACTCAGCCATATGAATTTTAGAGATAAAACTTACAATGTAAGATCTTTTAAAAGAGTTTTTAAAAAAGGATGATGTATAGAAAAGAAAAATGAAATAATATCTCTGGTTTCTCAAGTGACCTTTCAGTAGGACTGTGTACGCACACACATCCATTGTTTATATAATTTTAATTTTATAGAATTCTTTCTATGGAAGAAAACTACTAAAGACAGAACTGCTTTAATTTAGGAATTAAATTAATTAGGAACTGCTCAAGTGAATGTTTGTATAACTGAGACGACTATTAATACACAGAAGAACTGCTCCAAACAAGTTTTATTCCCTGCTTGCCCAGTCTTGACTGTTGAATGACCCCACGTTCTTCCCTCATCCCCACCCGCTACCTGCCTTTCTCCCAGTACACAGACTATCAGGCTTGTCTCCTTTCAGGGAGTCTCATTTATCAGTTACACCCTTCTATCCATTCTTGAGTTCTTTTCCTTCAGAGGAAAGAAGAAATACATCTAACATTATTAAAATTCAGGACAAACCATAAATGATGATAAACTTCAGTCAGTCTTCACGATCTTAATTTTTAAGTGTATTCTATACAGAATCAGGTTTTAGCTAGTAGAAAATGTAGAAGATACTTTAATAGGATCTCCAGTAAAGAAGGCCAAAATGAAGCCATTTTCTATTTGCCTAAATTCATAGAAACCCAGTGGGAAAGAGGGAAGGAGAAACAATTGGCTTTTTAAAGTACACAATATGACTAGTTTCCCAGCATGCTCTTTAAAAACACGGCAGCAGTAGGAATTAACCCTGTCTGTAAGTGATTACAGTGATGATGCTGAGAGGGTCGTGAGCTCAAGGAAGTCACTGATTCCATCAGTGCTGTCCCTGTCACATGTCTCTTATATGTGAAGCACCATTGGAAGTAAGGCTTGGGCGTCTGGTCACAGTGAGCTCCCAAGTGGGAGCTGGAGTAAGGCTGAGTCCTTGACAGAGCACAGGCTGGAGAGTGCTGGCACCCACTTTTACAGGAGTAAGGGCAATGATGACATAAGAAGGATTCTAGAGCCTGTCCAGACAACTCTGCCCTTGTCATCCGGGCCTTGAGCTGTGATGTTAGACAGTTATGTTGAACATCTGTGTGACACAGTTCATACGACAAGACTGCACTTTTATTTCCTAATTAGGAACTCAGCTAATTTATCTAAGCCTTGTGCTTACCAGAGACAAAAGATACCTACCTTCTATGGTCCCAGGGAGACTCAAATGAGATATTATCATAATAACTAAACATGGTGATGTATACGCAAACTTTCAACAACATCTGCATATGAAAGGTCTTTATTACAACCTTACGAACAGCCTGTTATAGCGTCTACCCTTCTGGATAAATGTTAACAAATAAATGATAACCGTAGACTGAATACTTCTGCTCCCCACACCCCTCCAATTGAAATCCTTACCAACTCCCAGTGAGGCTGCATTTGAAGATGGGGCCCCTAAGGTAATTAAATCTGAAGTAATTAATGTTAATGTTAAGTAAGTTCATAAGGGTGATAACCTGATCCAGCAGGATTTGTGACCTAGTAAGAAGAGATGCACCAGAGCATTTGCTACACCCGCTCCACGGCCTCCCCTACCTCAGAGGGAAGTAAGGAAAAGTCTATGAAGACACAGCAGGGAAGATGGTCACCTGCAAGCCAGGGAAGCTGTGGGTCTCACTGAACCCAGATCGCCATTGTTTCTAAATGGTGGTCCAAACAGACTAACGCCATGCCGGCAATGACCAACCCCTTTTGGTAAGACTAAGGAGCACTATATACACAGCCCGGATGTTTCAGCCGTTTCACCCTGCAGGGCATTTTGGCTTCACTGGTGAAGGCTTACCAGCAACTTGGGCCTAATCACCATTTTTGTTCACATAGGCTTTTGGTCTATTAAAATCTAATGCTGTGAATTGCTATCAATGACAGGGCAGTATTCAGATCCAAAGACTCCAAAAGCTTCCAGACGAGCTGATTCCAGATGGGGTTTCAAGGTGGAACGCAGCCTGGCCACATTAAGGAGGCTTCTGGAAGGAAAGTCCAGGTTAACAAGCTCCAGGTGACGGCGGTGAGTAGTGGTCCCATCTGACACTCTACAGGAGAGAACAGAAGTGCTTGCAACCACAACAGCTCCCTGTGCTTTCTACACTATGCAGGCCTCATTGATTGAGTCTCTCCAAGTTTCCTAAAGCTCTACAAGGTTAAGGAACATCTCTCCATTTTATTCTTTTCATAGAACTGTACAGAGCTGTAAGTGATGACTTATGCCCACACTGATGCACACACACTGAAAGACCCTGTGTCAAAAAGCAAATGGACAAGAAGAGCATGCTACTTCCCTGTACCGTCTCCTCGCGCTCCCCCTCAATATGTGCATCTCCGAGGTCTCGCACTGAGCTAAGCTCTGAAAATGTCAATTCACACCAAGCAGTGCACTCGTGTGTGCATTTCTAGATGCCCCCGCCCAATTACTCTAGTCCTCTGGAAATATGTAAATCATTTCCACAGTAAATACCCACAAAGACAAAGACAGAAGAGAAATGAGGAAACCCCAAGAAAACCTGGAGAACCAAGACCATGAGCTCAATGTTAGAGAACATGTGTTCCAGAAAGAGGACCTGGCAGGGGGCCAACTGGATGGCCCTGCAGGCCATGGTGGCAATCCTGGAAAGGACATCAGCAGTTGACTGTACACATCTCTCTACTGGCATCTAACAATGTTCTAGCCTCAGGAATACTTGTTCCTGCAGATGGCAAGGAAGCCTTTGCCTAAGATGTGTGCCATTTGCAACATCAGGTATATTACTACAAATTTGTTGGTATTTTTTAAAGTCATTCGCATACTCTTTGTGTTTTTGTTGCTTTGTTTGTATTGAAAAGGACTATTTCTAAAGCATTCCATCTTGATTATGACGTCAGTCTAGAGAAGATTTGCTCTGGAAAGGCAGCATGGAACCAAAGCAGTTTGACTTCTTGACAAGGGCCACTAATATATTTCATAAACACATTTCCTTCTTTAAGGCAGAAATATGGGAAGAACATTTTAAAATTAATTCACACCCATTTTCACTTGTATAGCTGCAACTGGAACTTTTGGCAGGAAGGACAAAGCGGGTATTAGTTGGGCAATTTCAATTTGGGTTTATGTTTGAAATTCAGGAAGAAGACACACTGTCCCAGCTACACTACACTGCAGTGCATTTGTTACCAGGGCACGGATACTGTATCGAAGAACCAGAGCCCACTGTGCTGAGAACATCTGGGGCAAGGCCCTCTCTCAGTCCACTGAGATGCTTAGTCTAGAATTAGCAACACACAGGTTTTATAACAGCAGAAAAGAGAAAGTGTAAACAAAAGATGTGTGACTTACTAGTTACTCATTTAGACAGGCTATAGACCTGCCTTTATACAATAAACCAAAAAGATGCTTATTTTATAGAATACACAGGCACTTTTAGAAATATCATTCTCTTGAAATTACACCTAGAAATCCTATTAAAATTCACTGCTTAATTTAGAATAATTTGACTTAGCCACTTTGGAAACATTAAATTATGATTATTTATAGTTGAAATACATACTCTCTTCAATAAACATAGATATTATGAATATTTATTTTTGTGTATCTGGAACAGAGTAATGCCCAATAAGACATCTGTGCGTGAATCGTGGGAAACATAACTGTATATCCAATCACCTATGTATACAAGTATTTATGTCTCACTAGAGTTTTATTACTGAATTTATTTCTAATTTACAAAGTATCTTAAAAACATAACTATAAGCAGCTTACCCAATTTCCATATCACAGAAGCAGAGTTCTCCTTCTAGGTAAGTCGTGTGCTTTCATTTACCCTAGATTTTACAGTCTGGTAGAACTGAGAATACACCCGAGCTGCTCGGTTAGGACTCAAGCTAACTTGCTCTTTCTGGGAACTCCTGCTCTCTCTAGGCTCCCACCAGACCAGAATTCTCAGCCCTCACCATCCACTAGACTCTCCACATGCCTAAACCTGCTGCACTGTACAGGCGCGCGGCAGAGCGAGCAGCTCAGGCTCTTGTGGAGAGCACCAATACATTTACAAAAGTTCTGCAATGTGCATTTGTAGTAGACGTCATGGGTATTAGGTTCTCAGATAGCTGGGTGGTTATATCACCACCAATTCATTATCAACTAGCTAATAAAACAAGTCTAGAGAAAACAGAGAAGCCTCCGTAACTTGGGAAGTATTGGGAGAAGGCTCCACCCACAGACATGGAAGACAGAGTCTATAATCATGAGACTAACCACTCCGGCATGATCTCACCACATCATCTACGTGCCCTGGGTAGGTACGCATGAAAAAAGGAGGGGCACCACCCCAAACACAGAGGTTTTATTTTTGTGTCTTATGTTGGGTTTCTTTATGAAATTTCATGAAAAGACTCAGTGGCTATAAACTGCTTGCGTTAAACCGCTGAGACATTCTTGAAGGTCTCTGCTGAGGTGATTTTGGAACATTCGTGAAGATGAGTTACCCTCAGGTCCTGCGGAAAAGTAACTGGTGATAAGCAGGGCAATGCTTGCTCTCTGTGGTTACACACCCACTCCTGTCACTGCTGACCTCTGTGGCCAAGAGCTGTTTATTCAAGATGCCCCCACATCCGCAGTGGTTTCCATCTCTCTGCAGTTCTCAGGTACTTGCTGCCCCTGTGGCTTTTTCCCTCCCACCACCGCACATCAATTCAGGTTACCTGTCAAGTGAATATAATCAACTCATATCCTGATTATAGCCTACATCTGAGACTCTAAAATTCTTCTCTAGATAGAAATTTTCATTGTGGAATAATTTTTTAAAAAACAGCTAAATGTGTACCATTGCTCTTTTAGGCTTACTTGTTCTGACCAAATTAACACTACCATGGAAGCTATAAAAAAAAAATACTATAAAGACAATCTTTTGATTTCCAGTTTGGCCCATCCAGAAGAATCCTTGGTAAAAGATCACAGGGAGAAAAACTGGAGTGCCTAGTCCCTGGGCTCATTCCCTAGAGGATGCAATGGTTGACTGTAGCTGTCAACTGCAAGTCAGTCAGTTTCTCAAAAGGGCCTTTGTCCTTATAGTTTCTAGCGATCACTGAACTTACACTTAAGGGTGTAACGATTTTCTTTCCCATGGATTTACCATATTGTTTCCTTTCAAAATCACTCCTTTATTGACCTCCCCATAAGACAGCCTAAGTTGCTATTTCCTGACAGGATCTTGGCATATTTCTTGGTCGAAAAATACATTTTTGTTTGGAGTGAATATATTTTGCAGTGAAATAATATGTCTCATTACTGTCTTCTAAGAAACCCAGATTCAGAGGTGCCATTATTCTGGATAGATAAGTCACTATCACAACAAAACAGAAAGGTTCTCACCTGGAGCACCAGCTCCCCCTGTGCCAGGAACGAGCTCCCCGGCCACTGCTGGGTGGTGAGCAGTCCAGAGCAGAGGTGGGTGAACAGAAAGGCTACAGTGGGGACCACTTTCCAACCAGTATGGTAGTATCTCCATATTTAACAGGTTGAATGTTAAATTGGTATGATGTCTGCACAGTAAGATTAGCCAGAGAAAATAAACACAACAGGAAAATTATATCACCAATAATAACTTACAGCTCATATGATAGAATTTAACAAACCATTACAATATAACATATTTTTGGCATATGAAGATAGCATAAACTATCCAACAAAAAAAGCAAAGCAGTTTCAAAAATCATAAGCTATAAAAATCCCAATTTTGTTGAAATAAGTACATAAAAGTAGTTGAGTAATACCTGGTTTTAGTTTTTATCTTTAAACATGTATAGCTATCAGTGGGGGATGCATTCCAAGACTGTAATACCTTCTGTTAGTTCCACATATATGATAAGGTTTTAAACTGTAAATTAGGCACAATAAAAGATTAACAATAAGTATTGAATATTTATAGTAATGTGGTATCATAAAGCAGATTTGAAGCTCATTAATTCTTTGCTTCTGAAATATTCCATTTAATATGTTCAGGCCATAGTGGACCACAGGTAACTGAAACTGTGGCAAGCAAAACTCTGATAAAGGTAAAATCTCTATTAAATGTATTCTCAACTTTTCCTGCCATTAAACAGAACTGCAAAGAGCAAAACTAGGCTATTACTTTTAAAAACTGGAATACAATTTTAAAAAGTGCTCTATATAAACTGGATGTTAGGAACTCTTAGTGATTGTGGTATTTATTTATACTTCATTTCATCTCAATAAAGACCCAATGCTTAACTTTTATATTCTAGGGCAGTTCAACATGGACAGTTAACAACTACATGGTGTCTTGGTTAGGGTTTCCATTGCTGTGAAAAGACACTACGACCAAAGCAACTCTTATAAAGGAAAACATTTAATTGGGGCTGGCTTACTGGTTCAGAGGTTCAGTCTATTAGCACAATGGCAGCACCCAGGCAGACACGGCACAGGAGGAGCTGAGAGTTCTACATCTTGTTCTGAAGGTGGCTAGGAAACTGATTGTCCTCCAGGCAGCTAGGAGGAGGCTCTCAAAGCCCAGTCCCACAGTGACACACTTCCTCCAACAAGGCCACACCCTTTCCAACAAGGCCACACCTCTATTAGTACCACTGCTGGGGCCAAGCATATTCAAACCACCACAGATGGTGAGCAGAAAAAATGAAACAATACTTTAATACAAGCAAAAGTAGAAACATCTATGATGAAGAAGGACAAGAGAAAACAGGAGTCCTTTGACTGGAAGGGGTCACGGGAGGCTTCACAGGAGAGATCCCTGTGCTGGGTCAGTAAAGACTGAATGCAGAAGAGTGACTCCAGAGGTTGGAAGGGTGGGGACACAAGAACACTGAGTGTTTATGAATTAAAAACTTCCCACGGAACCACATGCATAATTAATATTAATCAAAATATTTTAAAAAGAGATGGGAGCAAGAGGATCAGAAGTTCAAAGTCAATCTTATTCTGTAGTGAGTTTTATGCCAGCCCAAGATACAGGAAGCCCTTTGTCCATACCCACCTACCAACCAAACCCTAGAAAAGACAAGATGGCACTTTTCTAGGGAAGAGTTAAAAATCATCTCATATTAACTGCTCAGGCATAAGTGAGCCAGAAACAAAAAAGAGTATGTTCTGCTGTTTGTGTCCTATAAACGTCACTTAGTGATTGCAAGTTTAACAGCAGAGAAGAACATTTATGGAAAATATACCACGTGACAAGGCATGAGCTAATGTTTGCTTTTAACTGAGACCAGATTATGAATGAGAAACCAAGGATCCACTGGAAAGGACCGTGTCAGCACTCCTGTAATCAGACTCTAGTGGGTCAGTCCTTTGTCGACTACAGACCATAAGTACATATATTTGCCATATCTTTCTCTTTATTGTATTGTAGCCGTTTCCTGATCACACAGAACTGAGAAGAATTACATATATAATTGGTATTTACCTCCTTCCACACTGCCACAGTGTTGAATATTAACTGGTATCAGTTCATGGCAGTATGGGAGAGGGTTTTAAGTATTAGCTGAGAGGACAGCAATTATGGAACAGTGTACTGCATTAGAATAATTGCCTGAAAAATAAAACCACCAGTGAAAATGAGCTTCAGAAGTTCACCATGCAAATTGCTTTAAAAATGGCAAGCTATTCTAAACTTTTAATATACACCTAAAGTTTTGTTTTAAAAGCATGCTAATATTTTAGGCCAGTCATTCGGATGGATTAATTCTGAACTTACTGTTATTACTTTTTGCTATAGCTCAGGTTAGGCATGGAAAAACAATGGTCCCAAATCTAGAAACACTTAATGCACATATCAGGCCAAGGATCACAGCACAGTCTCAACAGTGCGAGATCAAGTTAAAACCTATCTATTTTGCTTACCACTGAAAGATTTTATTTGGCCAAGCCAATAGCGTCAGTTTTCTTCAGCACGAAGTAAATTATTTTCTTAGAAGCACTTTACTTTACCCCACTTAGATCGTTCCTCTTTGAAGCCCAGGCATCTTATTAATAAGGATATTTTAATAGTCCTATTTTCACTCAATTATAGCTTAATTTTATACCACCTGCCTTCAGTGAGATATTCACTACAAAAAGGCAAAGCTGGCTAGAGTTCCTTTAAAGTTTCAAAAAGTTAATTAATATTCAGAGAGCACTTTGAAGATAAAATGTGAGTGTCTAGAATAATTACTTTTTTTCTGTGCTGGGCACTGAAGCCAAGGCCTGGTGCATGCTGGGTAGACTCTCTTCCGCTAAGCTATCTCCGCAGATCTACTTTTTAAGGTTTGCATCCACAGTTCAGCATCACCTCAGAGTCCTAGGGAACTGTAAATATAAAGTAATTAAATTTATGTTTTCTTTCAAGTAAGCGTAAGGTCAATCCAACGACCAAAGGCAACCAAACGTACTTTAGACAGTGTACTTTCCGGCCCACGACTGTAGGGCCCTAAGCACAGATGAATACACTACTCTGAGCATGAAGGGAATATTGCACCACAAAGTAATAAAGTGGAAACTGACAAGGTAAGGTTCCAAGTCTTCCTTCAGAATCTCAAAGCCCAGGCTTGCCAGTGCTATAAATCAGAAGTGTGGACTACCCCAGCACCAACACCGCCCCCCACAATCCCGCTCCCCTCACTCAGAGTTGCCATCTCTGAACTTCCCAAACTGCAAATTTCATCGACTGTATGTAAGGTCAGTTCATCAAAAGCCACGGTTTAGACTGACAATGGAAGTTGATCAACTACATAAGTCATTTTAAATGTTTGATACAGGTCTTACTCTACAGGCTTGTCTGGACCTCACTCTAGAGCCCAGGCTGGCTTTGAACTTAATAGGAATCCTCCTGTCTCAGCAAGTGAGTTAAACGCATGAGCCACCACACCTGGGTTTTTTACATTTTAACAGACTTTTAAAAGATGATATTTCAAAAGAGAAATTGCCAGAGGATCCAATAGTGAAAACCACATCTAAGCCTGGAGTCACCAATCCTAGTAAAATACAGCAGTTTCCTTCATGAAAATCGTGCCGGGGGAGGCAGCTGTTCACTCCCCAGGACTTCTGCATACTTTTAAGCCTTTGGGCTGAATAAGCTTCTAGAGGGTTAGTTCATTTTAATTATTCACTTAATTCATTCATTTAATTATTCATTCAATTATTTGTGCAATGTACCAAGTCACTGCATGGTTATTTCTAAATTATGACACCATTTCCAAAAAGTTTGGAAATGGCCCTAAACAAACGTCTGCTTTACATGGACTCTGTATGTATGTGAAGGGGCATCTCCACTAACGGTTATAAAATAGAAATACAGACCAACTCTGAAAAGTACTTAGTGTGCGCCTTTTTGCAGTATTAAATATCCAGCCAAGATTTCTTTATGTAAAGGTAAATAAACATACCCATCTCATTACTATGGAATTTTACCATGTATATACTAAATGACAAAATTATATGGTTTTAAAATAAGTTTCTAACTCATTGTCAGGTGACTATATATATATGTATATATTTATATGGATAGCTATATATAAATATATATAAACATAAAGCTATATATACATATATATATAGCTGATTTGAATACCTACTTTATATATGTATACATTTCTTAGGTGAAAAGGAGTCATGAATAAATTAAGCCTGTTCTAGAAAATCACTTGAAGTCTTGGCATTTGTGGGAAATGATACTCAGTTAACTACACCCATGACAGTCTCTCAACTTAGTATACATATGAAAACCCACTGGCAGACACTAAACTAAAAAAGAAATTCCCTAGCTTTGAAGGGGTATCAAGATTGTAAGAAGCAGAGGACCAGGATGCTTGTTTCCAGACAGTGTCTTTCAGACAAGGATGCTGCACACCCATGAAATCTCAACGGTCTGCTGCCTAAACAAGACCTGCATGAAAACAACACCAGGTGGCATTCCAACATGGACAGTGGATGACACAGGGCTCTGCTTCTAGACGAGCAACCAGTGGCTGCAGAGAGGGAGAACAGGTTTAGGTTCTCCAATCCCAAGTGCTCAGCCCTAAACTCGTGCACACTGGTGGGGAGCGAGCCACCGAGTGCACGCAGCAGGCTGTGTGTGTACGTCTGCAACAATGCTAACCTAGAAGAGGCCATGAATCTGTGAGAGAGCGGGGAAAAGCACAGGAGGAGTTGGAGTGGAGAGAGAAAGGGGGGTGGAAATGGTGAGGATTTAGTACTCATCGTGTATGAGATGATCAGAAAAAATTAAAGAAAATTCTTTTCTTTAATCTATCTTAAAGAACAGTCAATAGCTTTAAGACATTTCATAATTTTAATTGGATCTTTAAAAAATAACTTTGACTTTATGTTATTTAACTATTTTCCCTGTGTTTGGTGGTATTCCCTAAATCACAATAACTGTTCAGAGACCCAGAGAAGTTCACAATGTACTTAACAGTCTGAGAGATAAAATCCAACAGCCCCAAAGCAGCCAGAGATGGCTGGAGGAATAAAATATCAAAGGAAAACATTATTCCGTAAGGGCTCAGAATTGTAATTGTAATATTTTGCCAATAAATATCAAATTTCATATATGTATTAAATACCAGCTTCTAAAAGTCAGTAGCTCATGAATGACAAAATATCCATACAGAAATTTTAATTATTTAAAGCATTTCATGTTGGAAACTAATGGAATAAAGAATTCCAAGATCTGGGAAAAGATCAAAAATAGCTGTTCCCATGTCCCTGGGCCCCTAACACCTTTCTTCACTCCCCCACAGCACACTCCTAGTATACTGAGGGGCAATATGAGAACTGCAACTCTAGGCCTTTCTTAAGTACCCTGTGTTTTAGACTCACACCTGACCAAGCAGAAACTTTTCATTTAAAAAGTCTAGTGCCTCTATGAATGGCTGGGCATGTTAATGTCAATCTGCAAAGAGCAGAGCAGAAAACACACAGCAAAGCCACTCATGGACAGAGGTAGGACACTGCATAGCTACTGAGATGGCAGGACCTATATTTAATGGCGGCAAGTGTGGTCAGCTCTGTTTTGATCCTTCCCTCTAAGACAAATGGATTTTTTTAAGGGATCCATTTTCCAAGGTACATTTCTCTGATGTTTAATAAATTTCATGCCAGAACAGGTACCTTCTTGGACAAGGGTATCACTGTTTTGTGTTCACTAATGTGGCTTGCTATGCCTCACCCGTGAATTATCTCCTGTAAATGAGGTCCTGCTTTAAGCAACTCTAGGAAACAATGAGACTTTACAGTCACTAATTTGGGGACATGGAGACTGAAGAGTCAGAACATCCACGTTGGGGGTGGCACAGTTATTTGACCGGACTGGATAGTGGAATCCCTTTTCTTAATTCACAGAAGTAAAAACTAGACTCTATAAATACCCCTAATGTACATGAAAGGCCAAATCTACACTAAATGTACTCAGGATACACTACTGTGAGTGGGGTATGGTACAAAAATGGAATGAGCAGCAAGCAGACGTAGAAGGATGCCCTCAGTGAGTCCCTTTTCCTTTATCCCCAAACCGAGACAAAGCCAACAGCCACAAGGGCACAGTCTGGAAACTAAAGGAGTATGCAACTGAGGTTAGCTTTCTAAACTTTCATCTTGTCCATTTTGTTTCCACGAGTGTGCATATAGAAACTGTCTTGGAAAATGCAAATCTGACTGTGGTGGTTTAAATACTCAGTCCCCAGTTTGTGGAACTGTTTGGAAAGGACTAGGAGGTTGGCTGTCTTAGAAATGTGTCACTGGGGCAGGTTTTGAGGTTTCAAAACACGCAAGGACACCATTCCCAGTGTGAGCTCTCAGTTGTTCGGCCACCTTGTCTTCCCTCCACCATTGTGGACTCTAACCTTCTGAGATTGTAAGCACAATTAAATGCTTTTCTTTTACAAGCTGCCTTGGTCATGGTGTTTTATGGCAGCAACAGAGGAGCTAGCAAGGCACTGGCTTCTCTCTAACAAGGTTAGAGTTCAGGGACAATTACGTTCTGGCCATTTATGACACAATGGACACTTTCCATACAAACTTGCTGCTTATCATAACTATGTAGGTAATCACCCTGTGAAATGTTGCCATGAACTTTCACATGTAGGACAATCAAGAGTTCAAGAGTCCAGTGTTCCACCAAGGGCCACAGAGCTGAGAAAAGCAGAACCAATTTCAAACCCAGTTCTGTTTCAGGATAGAAACAAAGGGGGCTTTTCTCTCTAGTTTCTGAGCCTCTCTTATCCTCAACCTTCATTCTTTTAAGGTTTCCAGGCACTTCCCCTTCCGTGAGCAACTTTCCTATCCTCACTGTAGGGCTTCACTTCTCTCTCTACACTTGTGGAATAAAACGAGGTCAAATAGTAAAGTGGTGTTTATGGCTCCTAACCCTGGATACTGGACATGTTCCCAGCACATGGTACATGGCACTGCATCTTCTTTCTGGGCTTACATCTAACGATGTTTCAATAAATTCTTGCTGTGTAACAAGATAATCAGGCCTTGTGGCTGTAAATCAGAAACCATCACTCTGGTGCCTAAGTGTCTAAATACGTGACTATTTGCTTCCTCAACAAACTTACTGAATTACACATTCTCTACACAAAGGTGCTCATGAAAGCAGACTTGAAGTTCTGACAGATGGCTGCCAAGATAAAACAAGTTGATCAGCCCTTCTATTAACAGGACTTAAACTATTAAGTGTGCATGCAGGGGTTGGGGATTTAGCTCAGTGGTAGAGCACTTGCCTAACAAGCACAAGGGCCCTGGGTTCAGTCCTCAGCTCCAGGGGAAAAAAGACAAAAAACAAAAACAAAAACCACAAAGATAAATGTGTATGCAATTCCAAAAGGAAAAAACAAAAGCAGGGGTCGGGGGAGAAAGAAATGGTTACATTTTTCATGGGAGTCATTGCAAGAAAGGTATTTTATATAGTGTGACATGTACCAAATGTGTACAAGACTAAAACAATGTTTTGCAAAGCAAGAGATCACTATGAGCAACTCACTTTAACATTTTCTATCATTTGTTAAATAACATTCTGCTTAAATCATACCCACAAAGCTGACTTCGTGATATCATACTGGGTCAGATCCCCAAGCTGAAAGGCTGTAGCACAGGACTATCAAATCCTGCGCTGTCACAGCCTTTGTCTCTTTCCCAGGGCAGATAGCATTTGTGCTTCCCAACATTCTTTCTGAGTTCAGCCAAACTACCATTCCCGGCAGTTATCTCTTGGAAGGAGTCGGTACAAAGACATCACATGACTAACTAATTACTAAGCCAGGGAACAGGGAGAGAATAGCTAACTTCTATTGTTTGCCCTCTTTGTATCTCCAGGATTTGCGTAGTGTCCAGCACACAGTAGGCATTCAAATGTCAGCTAAAACTGGAAGCACAGGGCAGGCTTGGTTCCACAGACCCTCTGTGGCCCCTTTTAGCCCCTCCTTCTGCCACCCTGCTCTCTTTAAATATAAATGTCTCGATGTACAATGATCTTGAGTACTGAATGTCCCCACCCTGTTCTCCAGGCAGTTTAGAGCTAAAGACCATGAAGATAAAGTTATCAGATAAGCTGGCTGGGGACGGGAAGGGGAAACTTACAGGCAGGGACCTGAGCTGGATTCTGATGCACAATCTCTCATTTCAACTCTTCAACAACGTGATCGATTTCACATCATTACCTCATTTTACTGGTGGGGAAGCAAACCTTTAGAAAAAAAAAGACACCAGTCATGTGGTTAGCATGTTTGGCACGGCTAGGATTTAAACCAATCAATCTCAACGCCCCCCTCCCCCCAATACTCTCCACCTGCTCTTGAAACTAAAATATAAAATTACAAAGAAACAATGACCAAAAACCTCAGTCTCGTTTGACTTATGTGAATTTAACAGGTTATCACACTGAATAAACAAAACCCAATACCTTAGTAATATACTTCATCATATAACTTTCCTTTTTCTTTACCAAATCTTTGTGAGTTATTCATTACTGGGTATGTTTTTCTTGGCAGCTGTTGGTCTTGGCTGAGACATAAATCCTTACTGTGAAGCAACTGAGATATGTTAAGTTCTCTGTTACACAGAGAAAAGTAAGCCTGTCTGTGTGTTTGATGGGTCAAGTCAAGGGGAAATATTAAAAAGAAACAATACATGAATTGGGGGCAATTAAAAGAAGTTAAAAGCAGATCAAAACTTGTGGCCTTTGGCTCTCACTAGAAACGACATGAGGAAATGCTACAAAATAGTAATGTGGGTCAGGTTTAGCTCTTATCTGCCCCCACGCAAGTGCATTCTGATGTGCAGACACAGGGTCTGCAATGTGTAACTTGTCCAGTCACAACCATGAGTCACTGTAAAAGTCACTAAGACAGTTTTTCGAGAACGTACATTTCTGTTACAGGTTTACAACAGTAATTCTCAACCAGGAGCAATTCAAGGGATGCCTGGCTTAGCCAGGGTATTTCTGGTTGGCACAACTGAGAGGAAGCCAGGAATGGTGCTAAACACTGTACAGTGGATGGGCCCATCTCCCTCTTACAACCAATAGCCCGGCTAAGATGTGAGGAGTACCAAGTCCGAGGGCCCATGCCGCAGAGTCCTCCCATCTGTAAAACAGAGAGGGTAAGAATGCCTGCTTGGATGGCTGGGTTGTTGTGAGCCCTGGTCTGCTTTATGTGAAGCATTTAGAACACCCTTCTCGTAAATAATGAACAGAAGCCGTTGTTCTTCAACTTCATACTTGCAGATGTGGCAGAGATGTATTCACCTCTGTGTTTGCCTGCACATCACATGAGTGCCTGGCTTCCACAGAGGCCGGAAGACGACATCAGATCCCCTGAGACTGGAGGTAAGGGTGGCTGTCAGCATCCACGTGGGTGCTAGGAACTGAACTCAAGTCCTCTGCAAGGGCATCGAGTGCTTTTAAAGTGAGCTTAATTTAAAATCTTTAATAAGTAAAATATACTGGTCCAGCTTTCACAAGGGATGTGACCAGTGGATCCTATGTATAACTTTGTAGAAAACACTCCCAAGAAAGGTTACTGTGTTAGAAAGGCAAGATTAGCCATTTATAGACTCTCCAGTCTACCATTTACCCTTTCAGGAGCCTTGGAAATTACCCTACCTTCCCTGACCTTGATAGTCGTTAGCCCCTAAGAGAATCTGGAGCCTTCTAGATTTAAAAATGTTCGTGTGTGTGAGGGTGGGTGGGTGTATAGGTGTGTGCAGATGCATGTGCCCATGGCCACATATGCACAGGTCAAGAAGTATGCTAGGTGTTTTCCTCTATGGTTCTAATCATATTTTTTAAGGCAGCATCTCCCATTAAACACAAAGCCAGTCTTCAGACTAACCTGGCTGGAGAGAACCCTACCCAGATCCTCCACTGGACTTACAAGTACTCATGACCATGCCAGGTAAGTTTTTTATGTGGATGCTGAGGATTCAAACCCATGTCCTTTTGCTTTCATAACAAGTTTGCTTGCCCACTGAGCCATCTCCTCAGCCCCAGAAGTAGTACATGGGGCTTATGGTTGTTCCATGTTATCAAAAACTTGAACACATGCTTTCTCAATGGTAAGGCCACCATGGTCAAACAAAATGAAGAACAATGCCAATTCCCAAGATGACCATTCCTCTAAATTTCTGTGATTAAGGAGCCTCAAATGCCCATTCACTTGAAATGAACATGGTGTAGACATTAAATACTATCTTATTTGCTGTGCTTTGTAGATGAATCCCATTTCTTTAAAACATAAAGTGGAATGGGAAGGGACGACTTTTGATGCCAACAGTGGCCGCAAAAGATAGCCCAGAACAACCTTCTCATTATGTCTTAAAAGGTGCTAAGTCAGCAGAGAGTATGGCACAAGACCAAGACTTCAGACTAAAGCAGCTGAGGACAGATATGTTTTATTAAGGGTCCAGTCAGTGTTGTGACTGAGGGCTGAGCAAAGATCCCTGGGGGCAGAGTGGTCTCAGTCACTGTCCCTTTTATGGGTGAAATGAACTACGTCGTCAAGTATAGGAAATTTAAAGTAAAATGCAAACATCTGCCTTTTGTATGTGTTTCCAGATAAGCTCTCTGATGGTCCCTATTCAGGCACTGTCTAGGTGTCCAGAAGATATTAACACAAGACTGTGTGTGTCCCTTGCCATTCAACTATGGCCTTCAGTCCTGAGCAGGCTAGGACAGTTTGACCTGCTTTCAAGACAGACAGAAATGGTGCTTTCCTGGACAACAGAATGAAACACATGCCTTGCATCACACAAGTCACTGTTTTTATTATATTACAATACTAAGAGATTTCATTTATTTTTTTTTTAATTTTATTTTGAGACAAGTTCTCACCATGCAACTCATGCTGGCCTTGGACTCGGGATCCTCTTGCCTCTGCCTCCCAAGTGCTAAGATTACAAACATGTACTGTTGTGGCCAACTTTCTTTCTTTTTTTTTTTTAATGTGAGTTCTGGGATTTGAACTGGGGTCTTTATGCTTAAAAGGCAAGCACTTTCAACCTACTTACTGAGTTGCCTCAAGTCCCTATATGTAGGATGATGTCATTACTCAGGTGTAAGCAGGTACAAGATAGAACAAGGCCTGTCATTGGACGAGAGGGAATAATAGGCGGGAGAAAAGTTTTAGAGGAGGAGACTGGAAGAACGGGCAGCTGAGAGAACATGGAGGCTGATGTTAAGATTCCTTTCTGCACATTTACAGGTTGTTATGAATATTCTTAAGGGATGGATGTGTACAGGATTTTGTATGTCTAGATGAGCAAATTATATCTTATCAATTGGATCAGAGGTTATTGTGTTGTGTGTTCTTTCATGTGGCGATTTAATTGAGTTCAAGAGAGTGTGTGGTGGCTGGACACATTGGGCCGTGCCACAAAATTGAGATGTGTATGTCTGGCATGGTGGCAACCTGCCTTGGGAACTAGATGGGTAGATACTGTTGCCAGGCTCAGAGAGTAGCCATCGGCAGTGTGATATGGGATGGAGCAAAGCGGGTGAGACGCTTTGCTGACTGAGATGAAAATATCTAACAGATGTCATGAGGCCCTACAGTGCCAGATCTAGTGCAGGATAAAAGAAAGATTTTTTTATAATTTTACTGCAACACCTATATGTAATTCTTTATTAATAGATTCAACATAGGTCTAATACCAATTCTCATGGTTACCATAATGTCCACAGTATGTGATACATAAATCATTTCAAGTATCAGGAATAACTGTAATATGAAATTAAAGTATCCAAATCCACTCCCGACAGTCACCGCAGTTATGGTAAACGTGTCAAAGTCCTAAATTTCAATTAGAGATTAGTAAAAGTCAATGTAATTTTTACAGCGTACCAACCCATGACTCCCGAATTCTGTCCAGACTCCCCATGATCTACAGACTCTAGGTAGGAAACCTAGAATTCAGATGACTTCCTGAAGGCTCAAACACTTTAACAGTGAAAAGAACGAAAAACACAGGTCTGTCCTTTTGTCCACTTTCTTTCTCAGAAGTAATTCCGAAAGACTCCTCCTCTGCTACAGAGCCAAACTGTGCCTGTACACAACTTGCAAATATGTGAGCTCTTTTTGATAGTCTCTGTGCGAAAGGCATTAGTTCAGCTTAATCTCATTTAAGAAATGAGGATGGCAGGGCAGAGAGCTTTAAGTTTTGTCCAAGGCAACACATACGGAAGGGAGTTAAGTGCTGAGCTGGGACTGGAATTCATGGCTTTGGAGTCTGAGGTCTGTGTACGGTCCCTAACGTCTGACTGGAAGCCATGAGGGGTAGTGTGGAGTGCTATATTTATACACGCTGAGGCCGACCAGCCGGCCACAGCAACCTTCCAGCAGCCTGCCGCTCAGACTGAGCAGTCCTGGTAGCTAATGAGCACTCTGCTTCTTTCTCTGCTCATCCCCATAGATGACCGTGCATAATCCAGTGTTATTTTCTAGAATGCTGGGTGCTTGCACTCTGGGAATTCCATTTCTGATAATGTATTGTTTGTTCCAGTGTTTTCTCTCAGTGCTATAAATTTGTGTATCCCCTAATTTCCATAGGAAACACAATGTCGTCCCATCTGCAAACCACTTTGGGATACTCTTTTGTGTAGGGATGGCTGTCCTTGGGATGTTTTTTCCTAAAGCCCACCTCTCATGTTCTCAGAGACTTTGCTTTCCTGGAATATATTCACTGTGATCCAACAGATACCCTAAAGTTCTAATATTTTTGCTGTCTAAATATCATTTATACGCTATGAAACGTATTCTATACTTATATTTTAAAATTTAAATCCCCTAATATTTTAACACTTTTGTTTTGACCTTTGAACCTCTCTCCACACAAATATTTTTAATATTCATCTATATTAATGTTCTCTGTAATGTGATTATTGCTTCACTTAGTCTGCAAACTCTGCCCACTCTTCAGTCAGATGCTTCTGCTGCCTTACCATGTCCCCCACACTGGTTTTCAAAGAAAAGAGCACATTAGCTTTGAAGGGGGTCTTTATGCTTGTACAAGACCTTTACCTACCACAAAATACAAACTAACTTGTCAGCTTCTTGTCTCAGATAGATACCAGTGGGAAGACACAGAAGAGAGCTTAAATTCAAGTCGTAGAGGGCCTGAAAGTCGGGGTGTGTGTTTGTATGTGTGTTAACACACATGTGACAGTCAAAGGTCAGTCAGTTTGCTCTTTCCACCATATGGGCTCTGGGACAGAACTGAGAACATCAGCGGTGACGGGCACCTTTACACACTGAGCCAGCCCTGCTACTATATCTAACCCACACTGACATTAGAACTTTCAAAGTACCAGGAGGGGAAGAGGAGGAGGAGGGGGAGAAGAGGAGGAGGAGGAGAAGGGGGAGGAGGGGGAGAAGAGGAGGAAGAGGAGGAAGAGGAGGAGGAGGAGGAGGGGGAGGTGCTGGTGCTGGTGGTGGTGGTGGTGGTGGTGGTGACGATGGTGGTGGTAGTGGTGGTGGTGGTGGTAGTAATCCTTTTATTCATTCGTTAAGGTTCAGGAGAAAATTGTTCCATGTTTTTCCTGGAATGATCAGCAGAGACAGTTTACAATCCATCTAAACCAGCAGACTTGCTTCCCTAACCTAACACTTCACCTCTGGGTCATAAGTTAATGCTTAGAGTAGTCTCTCCTATACCTCCATGGGCATGGACATGAGGCTTGAACCAATTCTAAGATTTAAGAAAGAATACGGGTGCGCGTGCACTTACACACACACCACACACACACACACACACACACACACACACACACACACACACACACTATGACACAGTGATTCTCAAACCAACCTTAAAAAAAATCACAGTATCTGCTTAAATATCATGATATACAGCAAATTAAAAGCAGAGATCAGACAAGAAACACAGACTGCACCATTCTGGAGGTTTCTGAAATCTTTAATCTTTCCAGGCCAGTTTTCTAGTCTGTAAAATAAAAAGATCATGGCAGCCAAATCCTGAGAACTGTGGAGAAGGTCTCCCATAGTGCACACAAAGCACAGGGCACAGAAGACGATCAGAAGACACAGGCAACTCTGCAGTCGGTACTGCTCTGGCAACTAAGACAGGCGAGACACATATTTTACTCGATTTTGACAAACAGCTTTGGGTGATATTGATGCTCTGGCCCCAGAAGGCCATTCTGTATGAGTATGAGTTAATATCTGGAGATGGATTCTGAACTGCAAGTGAATAACAATGACAAGCTGTTTTGATATTTTAGTATTTCCAGCATACATTATTTTTAGCTTAGCTAATTAGTGCTAAAGCCTGTCAACTTGCCAATTATTTCTAAATAAGCAGTTTTCTTACTGCTTGTAATTTAGTTAAATTTTGTAAAACAAAAAAAATGTAAAAAAAAGAACAAAGCAAAAAAACTATTAACACTAGTGATTGGTAAAATGAATTCTTCAAAACAAGGACAGGCCTTTAAATAAATTTTTTTTCTTAACTGGGACTTACTTTTCCCTTTTTTATTTATTGTTTTGATCAAGTGTTAAATGAAACAGAAAATTCTGGACATCAGCTTTGAAAAATTATCCAATACATTTATCATAAAGGAAAATAGATCTCTCAAATTCATCGTCTTTGTCATTATTTTGGCTACATGGGCATTTCACCAGAACCTGAAAATCCTCAAACAGGAAAAATCATCTTGAAGATTTAGTGCTTTACAAATTAATCCAATTGGTCTGGATTTTACATTTTCCTCATTTTATTTTCATTTATTTCTCTTTTTTCATCAAAATATTCTCAGTTACTGGTGGTTGAAAGTGATAAATCACACACACACACACACACACACACACACACACACACACACACACACAAACTCCAAATATCTTTGGGTTAATTTGACTAAATATTTAATAAGATCAAGAGGACTTAATGAAATTTCCCTTTTATATAAAACTAGAAATTTGTCTCCAGGAATTGAAATGCTATAAAATTCTAACTGCTTCATTACTAAAAGCAAATGGAAGCTAGTCATCCTGTACCAATCGAGGCAGAACTATTATCTGTTACTTTGAAATGCAATCCAAACTTTTCCTTTGCTTGTACATAAAACCTCGTCCTAATCCCATCTCCAAAGACAAAAAAAAAATAACAACAGCCCCGAGGGCTTTAATCCGTCACTGGAGGCTATCTGTCGGGTGTAGAGTGGGGTCGAGTGGTGTTTCAGAGTTACTGAAGTCAGGATGAAAACTGGGATTTACTTGTTTAATTTTTTTTTTAAGTTTAATTAAGTTCCACGCTCTATCCATTAAAACAAAAGAAAAAAGGAAAGCCAGTTTTGAGTTCTGGCACAGGACAGTACAGGACAGGACAGGAATCACCAAGCGACAGAATGGAGCAGCAGGAACGTGACAGTTCTGGCTAAAGCTTACTGGAGCTCTCGTTTTTTAAAAGGCTCCACTTACCTGTAGAGCCAAAGAGCTCAGACCTCCATCCAACCACTCACATTTTAATCTGGTTTTGCTTTATTTCAGTGCTGGGTATTGGACCCAGGGCTTTGAGGGTGCAAAGCAAATTCACTGTTGGTATTTAAGAATCACAAAAGAATTTAATGACTCGAGTTGAGATGACCACTAAGCGGCCAGGCTTAAGTCAGGAAACAGTTAACAAGCTCCACGCGTGACTCAACAGTGACCTGTGAAAGGGAGCGTGCACTGGTGCACCATAATTCAGCAATCTCAGGTTGTGTTAGGTGGTGGTTCTCATCCGTGGGACTCTGAGCTATCGGTCCCTTGCCTATAATAAAACCTATAGTTTAGAAAATTCTAAACAATTTTCAATTTAGAGGTATAGAAATAGTGGTCTCGACTAGACATTGAATGTCATATTTAAATCAATGAGAAAAAAAATCACTTGGCCCACATGTTCTGGGGCATGACATTCAGGGCTGAATTCTCTTAGGTTATCCAACACACATTCAGCTTACTAACATGGTCAAAGTCTACCTGAAATGGACAGAGATAATTGAAGGTATCGATTGTCAGGTTAGACTGGCTTTTAGACACAGCAGGTTTCTCCCACCAGCAACCCCACTAAAGGGCATCAACTTAAAACGTAATGAAGACAATCCATAAAAGAATTACCTCAGCAGAAGAAAACTTTATATTTTTTCCATCTTCTGAATCATATGAATCTCTCTCTCTCTCTCCCTCTCCCTCTCTCTCTCTCTCTCTCTCTCTCTCTCTCTCTCACACACACACACACACACACACACACACACACACACATACTACAACATGAACTGTAAACAACTCAAAGTAAGTGAAAAGTCTAAATGTATTCCTGAGCCACAGACTCCTACACACTATCCACCCTAGAGGACTTATAATTAAATCATACTATGTCTTGATTTCTTCCCAATTACTTTGAAAGCAGCTTCAATAAGGCTACAGCCTATACACACACGGCCCTAATTTCCCCATCTGGGTATGAGTCTTTTAACTCCAGTTGTTATGCCCCTGGCAAGCAAGTACAGCTGAGTTGGACAGGACTAGGAGAGTCCACGGGCTGGATTTGCTGTGGCAAACAAACTCCACTTTGCAAATGGCAGAGCTGACTCTTGTCTTTACTGTCTTTTCTCAAACCCAGGAAAGGGCTGTGGGTTAGACTCTCAGACTTCTTGTGAATCAGTGTCGTGAAGACTCAGGCTTATGGGGTAGAAAGAGGATCGACACCCATTGCTTGTTTTCTTAATGCCCCCAACCCCCCAGTTTCTAACACCAGACTGATGTGTCAGAGGCATCGCAAGCAGGGAATGAAGTGGGCCAAAGAATAGCATAGTATGAGCACTGACAATGTAAATTGTATCTTTAAGTTACTAGAACTATTGTTTTGCTCAAAATATCGGTGCTATTTGTGATATTAAAATAATGGTGTCTCAAAAGAGTATTTCTTTTAACATAGAAATCACTTAGTGAATTCTGTGTAATTTGTAAGTTGGCTTCAAGTGCTCAATAGCTAGGATCAGCTAGAAAATACGAAACAGGACATATTTGATAAAACCAGGACCAGGGTTTCAAGGGTTTTGGAAGAGGTTCCACCCTCTGCTATCATGCACGCAATAACTCTATATTGCTTAAAATGTTGACTACACAATAAAGTTGAAAATGCTAGAGAATCAACAAGTAAATCTTGACACTAAACTAACTCTATCTTTTAACCTCTTTACCCCTGAAGTCAACACAGATTTCCCCCATACCCATGTGTATTACTTCCCTGCTCATCTCAAACCTCCTCCTGATTATGATTTTATACACACACACACACACACACACACACACACACACACACACACACACACACACTATCCCAGAGTTTCCCACACAGAAAAGCAAGGAATGGCTCCGGCTGCAAATGTAGCAGAGGATGGCCTTGTGGGGCATCAATGGGAGGAGAAGCCCTTGGCCCCAGTGTAGAGGAATGCTAGGGCAGGGAGGCAGGAGGGAGTGGGTGGGTAGGTGGGGGAGCACCCTCATAGAAGCAGGGGGAGAGGGGATGGGATGGGGGGGACCAGAAAAGAGTGTTAACATTTGAAATATAAAAAGAACAGCCTGAGACTCTGCAAATATAGCAAGCACATCAGGGCACTAACATGGACAGATTAAATAACTGATTTACTTTCTATATAATTTATTGTCATTGTTTAAAAGCCCCTAGTGAAAAGATCAAATTTTACCTTTTTATTTTTAACTTAACTGCATCTACTCTAGCTAGATTCAGCAAGAGGTTTTTGTTTTTGTTTTTCTACATTACAAAACTATGTAATAACAAAGTTTATCACTTTTTAAAACTTTTGTGACATCTGGGGGTTACTTTTTAAGCAACTAGTCATAGTCATTAAATACAGCAAGAAGATGTTTTAAAGAATTATTATTAGCCCTTTCTTGTTTATGATTAGAGAATTATCTATCCTAAAATGTCTTTAAATTCCATATTGTCTTTTAATTCTACATTTTATCCCTAAAATGTTAGTAATCAGGTTACATTTTCCCCTTTTTACATTTAGACTTAAGAGCCCCTACAATGTTCAGATGCTAAAAATACTTAAGACACAAGTAAGACAATAGTGGCGATTATGGGAAAATGTAATGATATCTAACCTCAAGGCGTCAGGATCTCCAGCAAAGCACACTCAACAAAAAACTATCACTGAAGAAAATTATTGTTAAAGTTAATAAATTAATGTTCCATAATTACCCTAAATAGTTAACTACTGTATTTAATATAGTTTCAGTTCCGGGGCAAATCAAGAAAACTGATTTCAAAATGAGGGGGAAAAATGATAACACACACAAAGAAAGTTTTCTTGCTCTCCATTTTTCTTTCCACTTCCATTTTTTATAAAGATGTTCAAACAGTAAATGTCTTGTAGTTTTCATCTCGTAATAGCCTATTTAAAATATGCCGAGTCCACACTGTCCGGCAAGGATCTGGTCACTACTTCATGCTCTTCAGAACTTATAAAACTTCAAGAGCCTTCTGGATACTTTCCAGGCTTCTTTCTTTCTCTCACATCATGAAAACAATGCCTACATATAAAATAAAGACCTAATATAATGTAAAGAAAACGTTTTCATAAAGCCCACCCCCTTCCGCAAAAACAGTCTATTAAACACAAACCAAAAATGCCTACTTGGGGGCTCAACCTAGTTTTCAAGAGGTCCTATACAAGTTACAGAGGAAAAGGGCTAATCATGTTACTTCTTTGGTGGGGGACAATTACACACTATTATTTTAATCCTTTCCTGGTAATAAAAATCAAGATAAATTACCTAAAGAACTGCCTCTGGAGATACTGAAACATAACCAGAATAGCAGTGGAAAGCAACTTAAAAAGTTAGCCCCCCTTCTTCCAAACACGAAACTCAATAAACCTAAAGTCGACCGTCACTTTTAAATCACTTAAAACAAAAATCAAGTCAACCAAAACTTCCTCAAAACAAATTATAAAACCGAGCGTTGTCGAAACTTCCGCTCGACAAGCATTTTAATCCAAAAAAAAAAAAAAAAAAAAAAAAATCTTGCCTACTTCCCCCCTAATTCCACTTCAAAGGTGCCAGGATTTCAGCGAGGAAGCTGAAAGACCGGATTCTGATTCCAGAAGTCCCCAAGCAGGAGGGTGTCGGGGTTGAGCCAAAGCTCTAACCCTAGGTGCAGGTTCTGAGCGCTATTGCCCTCAAGGCAGGGACAAAGCTGTCCCCAGACCGGGAGAAGCTTTTAGGAGGCCACCTGAGCCTGTTTCGCTGCCTTTACGGGGCCACTGCCTGGCTCTGGAAACCCTGCAGGAGCTGTCTCCCGAGGAGCTGGGCCTTCCAAAAGAGGGTCGCGGAGAGAAGGGTCAGGAGCTGACGAACATCCTTCATCCTTTTCCCTCCGTACGAACTGAAAACAAACGAATCCTCGGCTGTGGGTTTTCACCGCACGTCTCATTTCTGTGCACTCCACCGGAGGAGCTCCCGGGAAGTTTCCAAAGCACCGGGAGTTTGAAACGGTGCGTGGGCAACGCGGGGAGTCCCCGGCGGAGAGCGCTCCGGCTCACACGCCGAGTTCGGCTTCCCTGCGCGCTCGAGGATCGCGCGCGGCCCCGGCGTGTGGCCGAGCGCGGGTGACTGTGCGGGACCGCGCCTCCGCTCCCCACGCGCGCCGCGGAGCCGCCTCGTCCCTTGGTTCCCCCAACCCCCGGGTGGCTCGCCGCGCGCCAGGGCCCGCTTACCTGCGGCCTCCGCACCCCGCGCGCGCCTCGGCGTCCCGCGTTGTGCGCAGGTCGGAGGCGCAGCGGGCTGTGCCACCTCCGCGCGCCCACCTGCCGCGCGGCCCGACGCCCCGCCCCGGCCCCGCCCCTGAGGACCGGCCGCGCCTCCGCCGGGCCAGCAACGGCTGCAGCCGGCGCAGCTCCCGAGCGCCACGACACGGCAAGGTACGCGACAGCCACCGCCCGCGGCAGCCGCCGCGCGGCAAAGTGCGCGAGCCCGGGCGTTCCTGACCAGCAGGCGGGCAGCGATGCTGGCTGGAGTCCTTCGAAACCCTGGCGAGTGGCGCGGCCCGAGGGTCTAAGTGGTTTTCAGGCCGGAGGGGAGTTCTCCCATCCCTGGGTACTCCTGATCCTGGCTGCCTTGAGGCCTTCCTGGACATTTTTTTTTTCCCCAGGTACCCACCTGCTCAACGATCTTGGTATTTCGGAGCAGCCTGGGCTCTCTGAATCTTTCTACTGGCTTTGCCTCTGGATGAATGCTCCAATGCACTGCCATGTCTCCAACCAAGCACGTCATTTTTATTGTCCGTTGAGATTCATGTTTAATACTGGAGCGTGCAAGCAGAGACATGCACTATCCCAATCTTTTCCATGTAAGTTTCAATTACCTAAAGGTAGAGGTTGCCCATCTTGGAAAATCTCAAGTGAATTCAGAATTACACACAGCAACATATTTTTTTCCTATGGTGTGCAAGCACAGCATGAGATCTTTTACACTGTTTTAAGAGGGTAGGAATTGTCTTTGTACGAGTAAATGCAATTACATTTTAGCAAAAGTCCCGTTACCCCCAAGAAAAAATTCTACAGGTGGGGTGAGGAGAGGAATAAGATGCACGGTGATGTCTTATTAATGATGTGATAACATCTCAGTGTAAAACTCACTTATTCAAACCAGGTGAAAATTAGTCACCAGATGTTCCCTAACGAGGTGGTACTCATTCGCTTAGCCAACCTTAGAGCAGACAAGCCAAATAGGGTTGATTTATTACACAAATTACCTTAACATGAGCATATATGTGAGCTCAAGACTTAGGTGAGAAACTCGGGTTTCATTTTTCCGTAGGAAGCAGGTGCATAAAATGTTGTTTATGCTCTCTCCTACACTCAAGTTATGTGTAGAGAGGTCATGATACTTAATGGTTAACAGGGTTGAACACACAATGGTAGGAATCATTACGCTTCATCTGAAAACGGCTCTCTGACTCGTGATCTCCATTTTGAAAAACTGAAAACTCTCAAGCTTGATCCACTACCTTGATCAAGAAATAAGAATCAACAATTAAACATGTCACTATTAAAGTAGTCCTGAAGGTTTTTAAAAATTAGCTTTAAAGTTTATAGTCATAGTATTGGGGGGAGGTGGAATCAAATACTACCAATTCATAAAAAGCAAGCCTTAAAATGAGAACCTAGAAAGAGCTAAGTGTTTGTCTAGGGGGAAACATGCAGTTAAATCTATCCATAGAAAAACACAAAAGCATTCTTTATTTATTGAATTAGGGTATCATCACATGTAGGTAGCCATTTAAACACAATTCTTTTGGTAAAATAGAAGAGGAAGAATCCCTTTTTATGAATCCCAGCAGGAAAGACTTAAACTCCAACAGAAAACCCAAATAGATGCATAAATACAATTACTTCATTTATGGGACACTTTAAAAAAGGTTTTAAGCAGAAGCTTAAATTAATACTATATATAAGACTACCGATTGTTTATCTAAAATTATGTACCATGATACTTTAATAGCAAATAATTGAAGAAGAGATAATACATCTCAAATTATAAATATCAATGTAAAGAAAAACAAACATTTGTCTTTCAGACTTTGATCCAGGCTGACAAGTTGTTTGTACCCCAAAACAAGTGCCGAAGATGGTATCGTAATTTTGCACAGAGAAACGCTGCACAGAACATAGAAAAGAGGCCCTCATCCCATCCACTGAAGTTCTGATGAGAACATAGCAAAGGATTTCAGTGCTGGTCACTCACCCAACCCATCGGTAACACTGCCAGTTTCTTAGACTTTAAATATGATTTTAAAGAAATATTTATTTTTAATGGAAAAAGCCTAACAGACAAAATAACAGATATCTATCCCTAGTGTTCCCTCTCTGTTAAAACTGGATGGTGGTGTGTGAATATCTGACAGTATTCTCAAATGTCTTAGAGTTAAAGGTAGGATTAAAGTAAATGAAAAAAAAAGTAACCGTGATGAATAAAACATTAAAGCTTTCAAAAACAAATGTGGTTTCTCATTTGTCCTTATGAAACTTATAAAGTTTTCAGATATTTAAAAGAATTTTCTTCTAGTTTTATTTTTTTTTGAAAGCTTCAATCCCATGCCTTTTGTTTTTGATAGTATTCAATGAAGAAGGAGGGCTGGGAGTTATGCATTTTGGGTTCTGTGTGCAGTGAGAAAGGAATAACCCTAATGGAGACAATGCTGCCCTCTTCACATTAAACAGCATAGGTAAGTAGGAGAGACCAAGGCTGTTATCTGAGACTCTGTCTTTATTCCATGCTGAAGTTTAGAATGCCACGTTACACAACTAGTGTTAGTTTCTCTAACATTTGGTCTCACCTAATTTCCATACAGAAGGATGGTAAAGAAATGGCTGACCTATTGAAATAAATGAGGAAGAAAAAGAATCATATTTAAGTTTGTTTCTTTTATGGATATTTAGAGAAACATGTTCTAAAGGTATTTGGTTCCATTCCATCATACATGAAATGGGCCGTCTGGATGGCTCAGGTAAGGGAACTTGCCACACACATACACATACACACACACACACAGACACACACAGACATACACAGACAGACACACAGTCACACACACTCACACATCCACATACAAACACACACAGACACACACACACACATTCACACACACACATTCACACACAGACACACACATTCACACACACACACATTCACACACACACATTCACACACAGACACACACACATTCACACACAGACACACACTCACACACATTCACACACACCTTGCAGGCTAAGTAGATAAATATCACAATATTTTTAAAAATTGAAATGACACCTTTAGATTACCTTCAGTTACATAAAATGTATCGAATGCTACATTAGTTTCCAGAATTCTTCAGCACTGCTCATTCAGCTGCCATTGTCGGAACTGTCATGAAACTTTTCTCTATTGAAAATGTATCGAATAGCAAGGGCCAGCTGCTCACAGGCAGTGGCTAGCATGCATACGTCTTTGAACTTCTCTCACAGGCAAATCTTTCTGACCCTGGGCCTTGCTCATCTTTGAATCATCCATGTTTTGAATCCACAAAGGGTTATAGGGAGAAGGAAGTATTTCTCAACTACACAAGAATACTAAGAATAGGTCTACACAAGCTTGACATCAATTACCAACTGGGCTGTGACAGTGTAATTTTCCGTACTATCTAACTCTGAGTTCATGTCCTGAAAGCAGTATCATAATAGCTTCAGTCTGGGGCTACAGATGCAAATCATCCATGTTCATTACTTATAATCTGCTTCATAACTTATAGACACATCAAATGTTAAGCACCACAAAAGCAGAGAAACATTGAAACCCAACTGTAATAAACGTAAGATCATTCTAAAGGAGAAAAAAAAATGTCAGTTATTCTTCTTACCCAAACCCTGGTGATGGCTTCCAGTCTGTTAGGTTTAGGTTAAGTGATTGATGACTGGGTGGGGTAAGGATATAGATGAGAGAGAGAGAGAGAGAGTGGGAGGGGCTGCTGGGAAGTGCTTTGTGCAATAGATGTGTAGGATTGGATCCACACTTAGAGACTTCCCACTCGCTAAGAGTGCACCACAGACTAGCAGCATTGGCCTCACATAGGAGCTTGCTAGAAATGGCTTGCTGAGACAGGACTGGCCTTTCAAGGTGCTCAGTCTTCAAAGTACATGCCAAACGTTTGGGAACTGCTGCCTGCTGAGACCAAGAACTGTCCTGTGGTTTGGGTTGCCCTGTCTCTCTAGCTGGAAAAACAGAGAAATAATCTGTTAAAAATCCTGGGATTTTTTTCATTAATGAGACCCTCAAATGGAGTATAAGATTTCTCTAGGTAAAGATTTTAGATGAGTCTTTTGAAATTGTATCAGGATCACAAGCTAGTTCAACACATTCACGTGGAGGACGTACGTGGCCTTCAGTGTTTATCCTGGACAGTTTTCTATTTTGCTTCAAGTTGTTCAGGATTAGGTAAAGACTCTCAGGTCGAGTCTCTTTGCAGGTTTTAGAGTCTGAGAAGTCCAACAGGGCAGAGTGTGACTCTGCTTACTTCCCCTAAGCAGCACTTGTGTTTGCCGGCTTCTCAAACTCCCGGTGGTTAGCTGTTGAGGATCCATGCATCTCCTGCCCTTATCTTCCACCCACCATTAACTCCATCCTCAGACCACCTCGTGCTTAACTTATATCCAATCAAACCCCTATCTGATATTTAGGACTCTTAAAAAAAAAAGAGCCTTTCAAACTCATCTAGGCAAAGTATTTCTCATCAAGAATTTTTTTTCTCTTAAGAACTAGAAATGCAAAATGGCCAAGCTAAACTCACAACAATGTTGCGATGCCCACCTCTTAGTGTATGTGTAAGAACATAGCCCAGATGCCCCCACAAAACAAAACAAAACACAACAAACAAACAAAATGAAAAAGCGAACATAGGAACATGTGGGTTTCTTCCAAAAAGATCGGGACAGCCCATGAAGATTTTTAAAACAACACCCTAAAGAAATTGGCCCGTCTTTTAAAGAATGCAGTCATGTGCAAAATGAAAAATACAGAAGTGATCCTTCGTGCTTTGAACCATTTTGAGCAGGATGACGATGGCCAGATGCTTCTATTTTGAAAAGAAAGTTCTAGAAATCATCTTCAGAGGAATCATTGGTTTTGTGTTTGTAAACTAAATTAGGGATATGGCAATGAGTCTTAGGCACTTTCTTTACAGACATTATCGAGTACAGTGGTAAGTACAGTCAGGCCTCATAATGGAGCAGATGTATTCTGTAGACTCAGCATGTCACTTCTCATGGATAAATTCCCAAGCTCCATGTTCTGTCTTTTGGTTTTTAAGTCAGAAAAACAAAACAAAACAAAACAAGACAAAAACAGTGAAAATTGAGGATCTTCTGTAATCACTACAAGAGACACAGACAGACAAAGAGAGGCAGAGAGACAGAGAGAGGCAGAGAGACAGAGAGAGACAGAGAGACAAAAAGACAGAGAAATAGAGAGACTAACAGAGAGGCAGAGGAGAGAGAAAGACTCTTAAATCACGCTGCTGGGCAACAGGAGTGTGCTGTGCTGAGTGGAGCACATCAAAGCCTTCGTCCTTCAAATGTCTTTGGGCTGTTGGTTTTAAGGCTAAAAAACCAGCAGCATTTGGAACCACATCAAGGATTCCATCACATTCCCACTCCCCATCCAGGGAATGACTAGTTAAAAGGCCACGCCAGTATGCATGTTGGATACAAGAAAAAACAAGTTCATAGCCAAGGAAACCTGGCACATTCTTTAAATCCTTGTCCAGCCATGGGAAGAGAGCAGGAATTTAAGCAGATGTCCAATTAAGACACAAATTCATATGTGCACCCTTCCCCCTCCACCCCGGCTCTCCGTATGAGTGTGTGTGTGTGTGTGTGTGTGTGTGTGTGTGTGTGTGTGTGTGTGTGTTAAAAAGTGCAGATTATCTTTCCTTATGGCTACTATCTCCCACACATTGCAAGGACCCACCCAAAACGAAAGTTGACTATCTTTAGGGTTGATATCTGGAGATGGGAGGCATGCTTGTTGCTTGCATGTGTTAAAGGGGATGGGAGTTGGGAATGGATCTCCCAGCACTCAGGAGGCAGAGGCAGGTGGCTCTCCATGTATTGAAGGTCAATCTTTACATAAAGAGTTTCTGGTCAGCCAGGGCTACATAGTGAGGCCCTGTCTTAAAGAAACAGAAAGGGAGTCTTTTTCATGATCCAGTGCTGTCTGTCTAATCAATCTCTCTTAGTTGACACACCTCAATATATTCTTGAGGCTAGACTTTTCCACAAGTGATCCTCACTCGATTCTGAATCTCTGCTTGGTTGCTCTGTCTCCTGCTAGCTCACATTCGGAAACCAAAATAAAACAACTCCTCCAGCTGCTTTGCCCGGCCTTTGCGTCCCTCTCACTGACAAGCAGCCTGCCTTACTTTGCCTTGCCTGATTAGTCTGTCCCACTTTCAAAGAGCTCTTCAGTAAGATCAGAAGTAAATACCTTGTCCAGTACTTTCATTTTCAAACTTGCCATTCTATTTTATGTGTTCCTTGAAGATAAAGAGAAATAGACAGAGGTTCGAGATATCCTGTGTGTTTCTACGATATTAAAAGCTATATGAGTCCCCAGAGCTTTTCATGTTCTAACGAGCATTATAGTCCATGACATTCTCCCTTCAGATCCTCTCCCACATGTTCTGCTGTTTAGTAGTGGGTAGTTTACAAAACCCAGCCACAATGAAAATTCACACATTTGGAAACATTTTTTAATGAAAGTTTTTTTCCTGTAACTTATAATGTGTAACTGTGAAGTGCTCGGCTCTTAATGGATCATCTATATCAACCTCCTCCAGGTTCATCCAGGGAACAGTGTGAGGAGAAAACTGGAATCCTATAAAAGCCAGAGGTTGGGGAGGGCTTCTGCGAGACAGTGTCTTCTAGAAATGATGTTGTTGGGCTCGTAAACTCACAGCTGCTGTTCCTGCCTGCACAAGAACAGCACAAGATCAACCCAGTCTGTACAAGATCAATCCAGTCTGCACAAGATCAAGCCAGTCTGCACAAGATCAAGCCAATCCAGCCACCCGCAGGGACAAGGGAAAGGCTCATAAAGCGCTATCACTACCTAAGGAGTTTGGGAAGTCGGAAAACAACAGCAGAGGGAGAGTCAGTTTTCTTTAGGAAAGTGGCCTCTAGTAGGTTGCCCACATTCCAGTGGATGGCTCTACACTGTTCACATATAGACAGTACTGATGGGATTTAGTGAACTGTGACAATAGGACATGAACTTTTCAGGGAGACAGGACAGGAGGTGTCTTGGAGGAGTTGTGAAGGAATTGGCATTATCAAAATGCATTATATACTTAACTATATTTTTAAAAAGAAAATCTATTTCTCTCATCTAAAGGACACTTTGAAACCTCAATCCACTATCTTCATGGCAGCTTTGAAGAGAAAACCGTGAATACTTCTAGGCAGAATTCAAGATCTATTTACATAAAACTTCAGGAAAATGCTACACATTGGTAACAAAATCCCCATTGCAGTGAAGAGTTCAAAGTAGCCTGGGAGGTTACCAAGGATGAGACAGTAAGTGGGTACTGGAATCATGGCCATGCAGTTCTCATAAGACGGTGAGTGAAGGAATTACTGACAAATTCACGACATATGTTCCTTAATATTTTAAAAATGAGTACCCAGTTCTAACATATCATTGTTACTTAAATAAATCCCCATGAGATAAAACTGAGGTGCAGTACACGTTAAAAGTTTATTGTGCAGCTATTACAAGTTACCATGTACCCAAGGGATATTTTAAAGTTGAAATGGGCCCTGACACATATAAAAGTCAAAGCTTCCTTAGAAGGCTAATTCATTTTATGTTGCATATGTAAGAGTCAAATAAACTTCAATTGTCTCATGTGAATTGGAAGCAGGTTAAGCCTTTCCAATACAAATAGGTTAACACAAAAATATTGTGTATGTGAGAGAAGCAGAGATAGAGACAGAAAGAGAGAGACAGTTACACACAGAGAGACAGAGACAGAGGGAAGGGGAGAGAGGAAAGGAGAGGGAAGGAGAGAGACCAGGAGAGTCCCCTCTGCCTGCTCTAATTTCCTCTTATAGGGCAGCACTGTCTATAGAGATAGATAAATGGATATTTAGATATTGGTGGGCCATCTTGAAGCAGGCTTAGCCTCATGTCCCAGAAACAATGTTTTTACATCATTTTCTTGCAATAGATCACCTTGGATTATTTTCTTAAATGTGAGAATCTTTGCGCATGACAGAAAGAAAATAGGAAGAATATGCTTTTCCGAGGGCTGGAATATAAAGCTAATGTGAGCTGAGCAAGCATACAGTCAGCACTAAGTATAAAAAGACAGATCGAAGAAGATAAATGATGAGCTTGGTTTTGGTTGTTATTAAAATAATTATATAAAGCAGTTAGACGAACTCTGTAGTACGTCAGACTAAATGAAACTTGAGAAAGAATAAAGACAAGAAAACTGTAAATAAAAATCAGGAATAGCATGCAAGCAGAATAAAAGTTATAAAACCCTTCAGTTTTCATACAATGATTCATTTATACTAACCCTCAGTTCTGTCTGTCACTGTAAAGGCTAATGTGCCATAGAAACACCATTTTGATAATTGACTATTCTGATACCACAAAAGGGCATTAAAATATATTAGTAATTTCTAGCTAAACAGAATGCTACATATGGCATGGATTGTATTTTTAAAGGTTTATATTTGTTTATGTGGATAATTTAGTTGGATCCATGTATTCAATGAGCTATAACAGAACACACAAGTTTTGGGAGGGGGAATTTCTAGCTTTTCAAACAACAGAGAGCCACCTAGAGAAGCAAAGCCCCAGGCTGAGAGTATCTATTGCATGCTCTCGTGTATATTTGCACACCAGAAGAGGGTATTAAATCCCATGGGACTACAGTTATAGATGGTTGTGAGTCACTACATGGGTGCTGGGACCTGAACTCTGGACCTTTGGAGCAGCCACTGTTCCTAACCATTGAGCAGTCTTTTCAGCCTTCTTGCAGTGTTTTGTTTTTGCTTTTAAAACAGAGATAAAGAACATCTTTCTTCACACATTTGTGAACTCCTATGTAAAAGAGTAAAGACTCGGGTAGATACAGTCTGAAAACAGAGGCAGGCTGGGTTTAGTTGGGTCCATGCTATTAGTGAGCTATTATGGACCATAGAAGCTTTGGGAGGGGGCGTTTCTAGCTTTTCAAACAACAGAAAGCCAAGCTGAGAGCATCCATTTGCTTGTCACATTTCTTTTTTTGTCTTGTAAGCTTCCAAGTTTGCTCCACAAGAATACAGCTCTACATAAGCACTCAGCATGCTTCCAAACTAGAGGAGAAAGCTAAATATTGATAAACTATAATATATAATAAAAATCTATGTATTGATATATAGATTTCTTTAAGGAATATTATTTTCTGCCTTAATCCATGTTAAGATTTGTGATGAGAAAGATCTAGAGACTCAGAAATAAAAAATAGTTCTAGTTTTTCACCATTTTATTTAAGCGCATCTAAGTAATGAAAATGTAAATATTGAAATACAATCTTAGGGATTTTTTGGTCATTTTTAACATGGTGTAATCTATATGTTAAAGCTTTGCTCAAACCAGACTGAGTTCCTGATTTGATATTAGCCAACAGGTTCTACTTAGTGCATTCTAACTAAGAGATCACGTTCTCTGTTACTTTAGAAGTGTAAGGCGTGCTAAATTAATATGACATCATTCTTCTTCTCCACTGGAACACAAATTCTGGTTTTTAAGTGCTTTCTTGGATATGTGTTCTCCTCGCATTGCCTTGTCAGCTTATTTTTCAACAAAATCCTTTAAGATGCATTTGCAGTACAAGGTCATTATTAAAGACTTCTAATTAAAGAACTGCAAAATAATGGGGACAGGACAGCCTTGAACCTGAAGACCACACCCTTGCCATGTGGAATTTCCTGCGTGGAACAGTGTCATTTGAGTTTATTTTCTTGCATATTTAAGTATTTTAGAAATAACACTAAGCCCTACCAATTCTCAAAATTGAGATATTTTTCCATCTCCTTTTCTGCTGTCCAACATAACACACAAATGTGATCACATAGAACTTCCTGTTCGTACTGTGTGTATGCATCCCTCCTTGTTACTGTTTTTGGAGAAAAAAAAACTTTTTGCTGATATAAAATGAAGACATAAGAAAATTGACTGGCTTTACAGTGAACCTTGAAATGAGCCTTGCAGAGGCTGAGAGACAGAACTTAAAAGAAACGTATTTAAATTTCATACATGTTGTTCGGGATTTCATCTCTACTGCCAATCATGGTGCTTCCCCCTTCCCATTGGGAAAATCTGAAGCAGCACATTTCCCTTTAGAAGAACCAGATTTCAACAAGGCAGAACAAGAACAGTGCTACTGCCACCAACAAGGGGTTTGACTAATCCCTGGGAGGGGAAAAAGAGGATTACTTAGCTTCATGGTTGAGAGCACCTTTTGCTTTTGCAGAGGACGTGGGTTTGGTTCTCAACACCCACATGGTGGCTCACAACCATCCCTAATTCCAGTTTCACAATATCAGATGCCCTCTTCTGAACTCTGAGGGCACATGGTGCGCATACATACATGATGGCGTAGCATTCATGCACATCAAATAAATTTAAAAAATAAACATATTTAGTGTGTCAACTATGGTGCATCCAAGGAGAGAAAGAAGGCTGGATGAGGACTAAGCATGACAGAAACTTTGCAGGGGGTATTATTAAGAGTCTTTCTGGCAGTAATAGCTATCGTGTAGAGGGTTCAGTAAAGCTATAGGCACCAGGCTTCAATGCCTTCTGAATCTCACACTAGGAACTGAGCAGTGAGCATTGGCTTTGACTGAACTCACATAAGTATGGCATCTCCATGTGGTTGATGCACCTGTTCTGTTCATTTCCAGATGAGAAAACTGAGGAGAAACTGATCCAAAACCACCAGCTTTGGAGGACACACACTTAGTTGTTCTAAGCCTAGTGTCCTCATCTCAACATATTCTACTTGAGATAAGTTTTCAAGTGGCATTCATTTAAATGAAATTAGGAACTGTTATGTATTGGGGGAAGAATTTCTCCCATCAAATCCAGACAGACAGACCACATTTGGAGATTTTAGCTCCTTCATTAGCACTGTATGTCTGCTGGGGCTGGCTGCCGTGCCCTGTGTCGTCCCTGACTCACACGGAGTCTCATCTGTGCACGTGTTTTCTCCTTTTGCTCTGGGAACTTTTGCTGAGACTCTGATCAACTCCCTTTCTATGTTTGAGCTGGGTCCTGAATCATGTCTCTTGCCTTTACCTGCATTAATAATCCGTGAGATGAGACTTCATTGTACGTATGCCTTTGTGCTTCATAGTTCATATTCAAGTATAAAAGGAACGCCGGAAGAGGCAGATGGAGCCAGTCTCCTGGAAGGGAAGACAGACTACAATAATCACATATCTCTCATGGTGGCATCTAGTGACGGAGGACACCAGTTACATCTAAAGAGCCTCAGCCATTTAGTTCCAGGAAACTATATTTGAGCTTGCTCAACAGGCTCGTCTGCTTTGGTCTGTTCATGGAGCTTTCAACTTTAAATTGCCTTCCATGTTGCATTTGTTGAAAGTGGAGATAGAAGTTCACCATGGCAAAGCACTTTTATAATACCACAACCAATAAAAGCTCAGAAAATGGGTTCTGGAAAGGAAGTAATATAATGGAGTATTAAAGACTTCTTGCAGAACTGGAGGCCACGTTTATAAGAAGAAATCTCCCTCTGTGACTGCTGGGCATGGAATCAGTTCTGATTTAGAATTCTGTATAGCTTTGGTCAGATAGTCTACCACACCGAGTTTGGTTTCCATATGAAATAACATGTCCAGAATTGTTTTTATGACATATGTAAACATTTAGACACTAAATAGAACTGTTTAAAATTGTTGAGTGGATATGCAAGTCATAATCCGTCTAATGGTGATCATCTGTTTAGGTGATCTAACAGAAAGCTCTATAAAGTAAATACACCACAAGCTGGTGTCTAGGTGGGATGTTAGAAAAGCTGAAAAATGGAAGCTGGGACCCAAATGGTTTTGAGCTGCCTAAGTAGAGATGTTACCTTGTTCATTTCTGCATATCTAATGTGGATCGCAGTACATATCACATAGTAGTTTGTTTTCACAGGTTATTGAATAGCTTGCTCTGCTGAGATGCAGGAGGAAGTCTGAAAGTGGAGGTTATCCGACTTCAAAGTAAGTCGTCATGCACTGATGAATGGAGAAAGAGAAAAATTAAAAAACAGGCTAGGCAAGGTATGAGAGCTGAGTGGGCAAGGTAGCAGTGACTGACAGCTGGAGGACCTTGGCTCGGATGTGACCAAAAAGATTGCTCCCTGTAGACATTAGTGTCAGCTTCTGTGTTAGAGGGACTGAAGCTACATGGCTTCACAGTGCTCAACATACTGATTATTGGGTTGGGCGCTTGTTTTCACCAGCCCTAAGCAAGTGCATTGAAAATAGCTTCCCACAGAGCTAGTGCCATGACAACATAGCATGAAAAGTTGAATAAAGTAACTGGGTATCTGACTGTGATCCACTCTGATCCTCATGAGTGCTGTGCCCCTGTCAGCTTCAGTAGTCTTTAACCTAGATCCAGTTTCTGTCAGAATATGATGACAGTGATGGTGCCAGTGACAACAATTAATGAAGCGAATGGGGAAATTTAAGCCCAAACTTAATGAACACTTACTATGTGCCCAGCACTATGACTGTGTTTACTAATTCTGACACCATTAGGCTTTCCCAATTCTTATATTTCTATGCATTTTCTATGAGCAGCATTCTCTTTGCTGGGTATACTTCTGTCCATAATGAGCAAGTCAGGGAAGGATTACTGTGTTTTAAATCTTAATTGTGCAATGCTGAGCTATGTCCATGTAATGCACACACATATATCCTCCCCTGATTGTTTTCAGACTTGAAGTCAAGCAATATGCCTGCCCCTTACCCTTTTGGCAAAAAGTCTGTAATAGTATCTGTGTCCAAACTGCTGCTGGAATTCAGAAGAAACACCGTCAAAGTACTGAGTTCATTGTCTGAAGCAGTGAGCACTCTGCAAGTATTAGATATTTCTGGCAGTGATCAAAGTCAGAAATTTATGTTCTTCCTCACAAGCAGTCCCCACACTGCAGTTACAAAGTCACTTGTGAGCATGATGAGGTTACAGAGTACAAATCCGTTTTATCTTTTGTCCTCTAACAGAAACACGTGGTCCTTTGTCTCAAAGCAAAATGGAAATTGTTTTTCTTTCCACTACAGTATTAATTCCCTTGGTTAGAGAGTAAGAAAGTCATTGGTCAATTTCTGAACTGTGAATAAGCAAACACAAAGAGAGAGAGGGAGGGAGCGAGAAGCTGGGTTTGTTGAGCAGACATGGTCCATTCCAGACTGATGACACAACTTTGAGTTAAGAATAGTGAAGATAGAGAAGGCAGACACACAGAACTCACCACAGTCTTGCTGTTAACTCCCAGATGTCTGGGCTCAGGGCAGTGTCTTCTCGCTGCTTCGGGGACTCATCTCAAAAGTGTTCTTTTAAACAAACTGAAAAAAGAAATCCCTGAAGAGAAAGCTTGCCTTTCATGTCTCTTCTCTGTCCTCAGTGACTGTGGACACTGGGCTCTGTCCTTGGTGACTGTGGACACAGGCCTTTCATCTCGCCATCTCCCAGGTTAGGTCTCCTGTTCTTGGTGATGCTCTGTGTGGTTGCTTTGTTTCGGTGTCTCTGGGACGCCTGCCAACTCTGGTCTCAAAGATCCCAAATGATGAGATAGAAAGTCCTAGACAATGTTACACTGACTCTTCTTCTCCAAGCTTTTCTTTGCTGAGCCCCCTCCCTTGTTTTACATATTTCTCTTAGGTGGTGCCTGTTAAGCCAGAGATATTGAAGTCGTGGAATTTGATGGTTGGCATGATGCTCAGAGTCCTCAAACCCAAGTTTCAATGCAGAAATCTCTCACGGCAACTTTACCTTCACGAAATGATGGCTCGTTTCATTTAGTTTGTATAAAAAGCATCCTCCATGGCTTTAGATCTTTAACCACTAATATTTCTTGCTAATGAAGGTATGCACGTGTTTATGTGAGGCATATATTCCTTTCTCTTTTGTCTGATTTCTCTGTGTCAGGCCTAGAATCACGTTTCCTGAATATTATAGAGAAAGTATGGAAGTGGACAGTGATTATAAGAATTTACAGGTGCATAAGTTTTGCTTGATTCATTCCTTCATTTACAAACCAGATCACTCTACAAGCCAGGCTTTGCAATGAATTTTGGGGATATATGATAATACTCTTAGTATTGTCTTCATAGAATCCAGCAAGAAATGCAAACATTAGGAAAGATCACCCTATGACGTACGTCAACAGAATCAGTGTGCAGTGGGGGCACAACTTTGTGTATGGAAGAATTCTAAGTCCACTGTGGTTAGACTCAGAGCAAGGGATGTGAGTCTCCACAATGAATCAGGGTTTTGCTGGCCTCTGGCCTTTACTCGGACAAAATAAGAAACCAGAGGAGAATCTCCAGCTGTGAGTCAAAGGTTTTAGACATTTTACCGTCACTGTCCTACTGTTCTGGGAAGATGCTGGCTATCGTTCTGCTTCAGATGAGGATGCAGCTGTAGGCACTGCTCCAGGTAGAACCCAAAGGGTCTACCATAGGCTTGGACACCTCTTCCTCTGTTCTTCACAATGCACGGTTACATCCTAATGACTCATGTGTTCGAATGGCCAGTTTGTCTCTCTGAATCGTGCTATGTAGACCTTGTGGTCAGGGAGGACTAATCCTTGCTTTGATTTGGCACTTTGACCCAGAGTTGGCTACACAAAACCTAGCTGTAAAAGACCCCCAGGTTGAACTTAGACATCTAGAAATAATTATTTTCTATTTCTCCACCATACATAGCCTATCTGACTAGAGGCTTGATTACAGTGGGCTTCCCCCACTCCCTTTTCTTCTACACTTTTACTAAATATAAGCTTGGAAAATAGTCAAAAATAAGAAATTAATAACTCAGACTGAGATAACTTCGGCTGACATCACTCGCTAAGCTCCTTCCCGGTGGTTGGGAACCACTGTAATATGCTTTTATAACCCACATTAGAGCTCATTATTGTTGGGTCACAAGAATCTATCTTCAAATGGCATCGGATTTTTTTTTATGGGCTTCTTGTTTGGGGACATTAAGGTCCCCTGGTTTTTACTTCATAAAGAAAGTAATGGTGGCATATGCCAATAGTCTGATCACTTAGGAAGTAGAGGCAGGAGAATAAGAATAGAAAGGCTACCCTGGACTCCATGAAACCCCGTCTCAAACATCAATAGGAAAGGAAGAAGGAAAAGAACATGAGTAGAGGCTACCTTCATGCTTAAACATTTACCTGCATTTAAGAGTGTTCCCTCATGTGACCTCAAACAGATACTTAAAGCTTATTTTATACATTATGGATTTCCCTTACCAAAACACCTGGCAAATTTAAAGATATGCCTATGTATTGTGTGTATGAGTGTTAAATGCAAATAAAAATTTTCCATACTGCTTTGAGGCAGTATAAGTATACTATTGTCTTAACTTTCATCTTAACTATTATGAATGTTGAAATTTTAAGAAAAACAGTTTATTAAAACATTCCTTAGAAAATATTTCTTTTCCTTTTATTTAGACATCTGGTTCTTTTTTCTTTCCCATCCTTGATGGTTTTATTGATTTGTTATGAATGCATGTAATCCTTTCAAATGTAAAAGTTTAAACCCCTTAGGTTACCATAGAACTTATGCTATTTATTCCAATGTATTTATAAATTTTAATTTTGTTTACAACACTTTAAAAAAGTACAACCCAGCATTTAGAACAGTCTCACCCACACAGACACCATTCAACTATGACTGCAGGAAAAGTGCAGAAACTTCCTCTCCTGACTTAGTTCCTTTTTCAATTTGACCTAAACTTAAAAAGAAGAAAAAGAAGGAAAGAAGTAAGATTCCGGAGCTCCACTCTGAAAAGCAAACAAGCAAACAAACAGAAAGAACAACAAATAAAATCTAAATGAATCCTTCCAAGTGCAGTTGTAAACAAGTCAAGAAGAGTCCCATTTCCCTAATAAAACTAAGAACTTTAAAAAGTAATTTTAGGTATGAGCTGGGGCCTGCAAAACCTAAATCTAAGACTTGTCTCAATATTTTAGTGTGTGTGTGTGTGTGTGTGTGTGTGTCTGAGAGAGAGAGAGAGAGAGAGAGAGAGAGAGAGAGAGAGAGAGAGAGAGAGAGAGAGAGAGAGAGATGAAGCAGAGCTCTATACGGAATCTAATAAGATTTATATAATTTATTCCTTTCTGGGGTGTGGTAACTTCTCAGTCACCATTAAAAATGTTAACTTGACATTTATTACAATTTTTGCTTAAATTCTCACCTTTAATGAATTCTCTTTAGTGAGGGGCCCAAACAGATGTGCAGATACTTGCTCCTCTGTGAATGGAAGACTGTTCCCACCTCGCCGTGCTCTGGTCAGACTGCCTGTACTAGAGAGCATCAAGTAAGGAGTTGGTTACAGCTCACAGCAAACCCGTGTAGTGCTGAATTCTGTGCCCTTTCACCACCCGTCTCAGGCCAAGAGAGACTGATTTTTGAAAAACGTGAGAAGTGTATCTAAATGTAATTTATTCTATGTGGACATGAGTCCACATAGTGTGCTGGGACATTTAAATAGAAAAATATGTGAGGGTTGACTTTTACATATTATGCACTTCTCAACAAGTCCGTTTGGAAATCAACATGTGTCTGGTATTGCGAAAGGCACTGGTTGCACAGAATACAACTCTTCCTGCACGGATGAAACACTATGGAATTTTGTGGGTAAACCATCTGAAAAATACTTAATTAAATTTTACCCTTAGGTCTAATTGTGTCTGCTGTACTGCTCAAACACTAACTTACCCAGAAGCAGAGAACTGACCATCGAGGGCTGAGCACAGGTGACATTTCCTCTAGAAGTGTGCTATATGACAATCAAAAGAATGGGAGAAAAATGATATGCTCTTTGAACCAACTGAGAACAGAGACAAGGGTTCTAATAGCATCCTGGTCCCATTAACAACAGGATACTCTGAGACAGTTTCCCTAGCACCAGTCAGCCATTTTTTTTTCTTGAAAGAATCACTGATTTTATCTCAAACCAGGGTGGTTATTGACCACTTTGCTCTCTGTGGATATTCCTTGAAGCAACCATTCTTTCAACAGCAAGGCCAACTATCATGGGTGTACTCTGATAATCTTATCATTCAGGTATTTCTCTCGTAGTTATTTTTCGTCTTCATGATATATAACCTAAAATTTTGGTAAGACTGAGAAATTTGATTTTAGAGAATCGAGGTGAAATGGGCGATTATGTCCTGCCTTCTTGATTTGTTTTATTTCTAGGATAGGAAACTAACATTCTATTGACAGAATTCTTATTACTAATTGTAATTTCTAAAAAGGCATTTGCCTCATAACACTTGGCAAAACACTGATTCAAAGAGCACATCTCGAGGAGAAATAGTCATCACTTCTCTCAACTGACATGCTCCTAATCGTTCCCACGATTCTCCGAATAATCAAATTTTCAATCATTTCTGCTATTATTTTAAATTATTTCAATCATTTTTTTCCCAAGTTGGACTTGACTCAAATCTCATAATTTGTTTGGAGATGTTTTCTTCCTGAAGAAACCAACTATTGAAGCATGGGGTTTGCAGTTCCCAAGCAACTTCTCTACTCTTTGATGAAATGATTCTACACTGTTTAGTCAGCTTAAGTGCTCCATGGATGTTACTTAAGCATCATGGCCCACATTCTCAAGGTCCCCTCTCCTCTCATTCATTTTTATGCATGACATTCTGGGAGCTCTTTGCCAGGTAAGTAGATCACACGTCAATTGACCTTTACAGGTTCTAAGATGCATCTACTCAGGAAAGCAAATAAGACAGAAAAATTAGACAATGAAGAAAAGCCAGGGCCAGGGAAGGAAATACAGAAAGCTTGAGAAAGAACAAAATAAAAATAAAGACAAGAAAAAAGTGCTAGGGTAACCCAAGTGTGTTTTAATTAGGTTGATCATTTTCTGAGTCCTTTGAAACCTGTCTCACCTTCACAAGTAGGTTTGGTCTCAAGTCGAGGCGTGGGAAGTTTTCAAAAGAAATCTGGGAGGTGACAGGAATCTGTCCTAGCTTCTGATCACAGTAATGTGACACACTTTATTGCTGGATCATTGTTAGTTTAGCAGAAGATGCCAAAGCAAACACTTGCAGAAATGATATCACCGGCGGCAGGATTAAATCTTTAAAGTAACAACCACTCCTGAGATTGAGCCTCCAGCCACAGAGCCATCTCCCCATCATTTCCTATTACCCACCTGTTCCCATAGTCCTGTGCTCCCAACGTATACATTCAGAGGAACACACACCTCACTGAACCTCTAAGTGTGTGAACAGGATTGTGTGGGGCAGTCAGAAATCCACTTCGGTGCTCTGTTTGGAGTGGGGGAAAATCCAAATCAATGAGAGGAAGTAGCATGAAATACGAACCTGATTTTAACCTGTCATAAGGCGCAGCTGACATTCGACTTGTTTGCATTTGCTTGCTGTGGGTTTTCTAGGCACCTTTCATGTTGACGTTGCTCCCTTGTTCCTTTGATCTTTAGCTCATTTTGATCCTACAGAAAGCAATGTTAACTATCCCTCCCTTACACTGAATATGTGAAATTAAGACACCGACCCAAACATCCAAATAAAGTGAACAAGAAGGGTTGCCGAGTGCTGGAGGAACTTAAACTTCCTCAAATTAAACCATCCACACTGTTTCCCTGATCCCAAGAGGACTTGTCCTGCTCTCAGAGCCTCTCATAGTTTCAGCTTGTTGCCTTTCGACTGTCGGCTTTGCTTTTAGAAGAGACCCAAAGGGCGTCTTTAAGCTAGTGAATATTCTTGGTTCTTCTTATTACATTACTTTACTCCCTGTAGCTCATCAAATAACCCAGAAATACATTTGACTGATTTATTTGAAGCAGGGGTTGTGGAGAAAGAGGCTGGGGATGATTGGAAAATGCTACCTTTGTAATGTTCTCTCTCTTCATCTGACAGGGAACGAACACTTTACTTGAATACAGCTGCTGCTGACTTAGGAAAACAGGTCTTTGGGAATAAGAGTTTGTAACAACTTGCCTGAAAGCAGAAAAACTGTGAGACAATTACAGCAGAACATGTGAGTATGTACATTTTTTTCTTTGCTACCATTACTTTGGCTTGTAATGTATTTTCACATCCCTCAGCTCTTTTTGTTATCATGCATTGGACTGCATTTCCAGCAGGACACATAGGGAAACCTTTCAGATCTAACCATCCACAGCCTATCAGAAGACAGCATAAAATTAATGTGCCCTCACAGAATCAATGCACACTAGTCTGGTTGTATCTCTATTTCCATTTCTGACTCCTGGATGTGGTATCTCTTCATTTGTATGTGTGGAAGGGAGTGTGTGTGTGTGTGTGTGTGTGTGTGTGTGTGTGTGTGTGTGTTACATACAGTTATAAAATGGACTACTTTAAATACCTTATAACAATGAAAATCAGGCTAACATTTTTTTCTATAAATGTCATCATACCACGAACTGGATATTTGTGGTGACAAATATTAACATTTGTGCATAAGTCACTGGCCAGATTTTTAACAAAGTGTATGGTGTTTTACAGAGAACTTTCTGGCCCTAATTTTACAAGCATTGCAATAGCGTGGATCATGTTTCCTAATCTCTCATTGGAACTCCTTTCATGAGCATTGATCTTGTATATGAAACTCAGAGGCATACTTACTCTGTAGTTGATGGTGGAAAATAGTGGTTAGGATTTCAAACTTCACTGGGGATGGATCTCAGTGGTAGGTCATGTGTGCAGCATGCCCAAGTCTGTGGTTTCTAGTCCTAGCACTATACAGTAAAGGGTGAGGAAGGAGGAGAGGGAGGAGGGGAGGAGAAGGATGGGGAGGAGGAAGGGGAGGAAGGGGAGGAAGAGGGGGAAGAAGAGGAAGGAAGGAGGGAGGGAGGAGGGGACGGATGATGATAGTAATTCAGCCTCTGAGCCAGTTGTGGAGGTGCCTGAGCAGCATCTCAACTACTAGAGGCTGAGGCATAAGGATTATCATGAAAATGAGGCTTCCCTGTGCTTCATAATAAGTTTGAGGCTAGCCTAGGCAACAAAGTATGATCCTTCTTTTAAAAAGCACCTAAGATTTCAGATTCTGGATTCAGACTGCTAGAATTCAAATACTGACTGCTTCAGGGGCTACATGACACTAAGAAAGGTGCTTAAACCTCAGCTCTCTCGTGTGAAAAATGGGCACATCCATAACCTCCATTTCCTTGAACTTCTTACTATCCAAGTGCACCCTGCAGTGTTTAAAGGCTCAGATTGAATATTGCTGTGTGTGTGTGTGTGTGTGTGTGTGTGTGTGTGTGTGTGTGTGTGTGTGTGTGTGGTGCATTAGTGGCTACATTAATTGCCTGAAGCTCTCAGTTTAGCCCAATTTAGGGACATGGTTCCTATTCTATGGACAAAAATTACAGACCTAGGAAAAAATTTGCTATGAATGTATAGTTGGAGTTTCCATGCCATTGCTACCCTAAATCTAGTCATTCAGTTCCATTCCCAGTCTCTTCTTCCACGGTTCTTGCAACTCTGTTTCTTGGCTTCTAAGGTGGACTTTTAACAACATATATTGATTAGCTATTTGGCAGCTGTTTTCTCCTCTCTATCTTTTCTGATTGCCAACATTTATGGTTTCTGGAACATCCTTCATACTCATTTCTCTGTAACTCCAACCTTTCTACAAGCTCAGACATTCGAAGCCTACACTGTCTCTCTCCATCTTTCCTTCTCCTGTGTCCTCCAGTTTCTTGCTCTGGCCTGGCAGTGGAAACAGACTTAGTGACACGCACACAAGGACGGGCACTCCAGTCAAAGAGGTGCAGAATGTAGCAGTGCGTCTCTTTTGTTAGATTCTGGAAAGCACTGTATAGGGACAATTAATTATGCCTAAAGGCTACTTTATGACCTAAAAGGGAATTTTATGATGATAACATTTTCCTTGAGGTTAAGGTTATTTTCATTATTCAAATTTCTTACAAGTTAGGTGGCGGGTGATATTTAATTTCAACGTACTTTCAAAGGACAAACAAGTCCCCAGTTGTTTCCAAATTCTTCTATATTACTTTTTTAGACTTATTTGTAACATTATTTTAGAAGTCTAAATAGGAAGATAGGAGATATATATTATTAAATTATTCTCCAATATTTTTGCCATTTAGTCAGTTTTCAGTCCAACTTTTTTCCCTATCATTTAGACATCTACACGCCTGCACTCAAGCCTCATGGCACCACCACTAACCTCAAGCCAGAGGCTAGGAGAGAATAATGGAGCTTTCTTCACTGATCAGGGCTGAGTAATGCAGTTGTTCACCCTCCCTGGGGCTCATTGCGCAATGTATCTCTGCCATCTCTGGTCTGCCCTGGAAGTGGTCCAGCCGCAGCCTCCTGCCAGTATGACCTGAACACACCATTCTTGCCAGGCCCCAAGAGCTCTGTCTGTAAGGATTTAACATGCACTGGTAACCCTGAATTCTTCCTTTCTGGTCTCTTGGTTTGGGGAAGTCTTCCACTCCTAACACAATTGTGTACTAAGTGTCTATAATTTGCTTGAACTTGACTTCGTGACTTGCCCTCTGTCCTCCAGGAGCTGACCAATACCCAGGAAGCCAGAAAATAAATGGTAAGAGTGTAACGTGGAGTCACTCCTTAACTGAGGATGGATCGAGTGCGCAGAAGTGCTGTCCCAAACAGACCTGTGATTGGCAGGGTCCTTGGTGCCTTTGGGGAACTCTGATAGAACCTTTCTCATGGTAGAGATTCTAGGTCAGCAGCATGTCCTGATCCAATGGCAGCATCGTTTGGATTCTTCCTTTACTATTTACTGAAGGTAAAAAGCCTTTCGAATTCTTCCATTTGCCATCAATGGGAAGCAATTTTCCTCCCTTAGCAGTGAGAACTACCAAAGTGTAACTTGTTTCACACCTGTTTGAGTGTGTTCTTTCTCTTCTAAGTTGGAAATTCGCAGAGAGCATGATTCCTGTTCATTTCAGTACCCTGAATATTATTGATGTTTAATAGACATTTTACAAATGAATCAAAAAGTAACACATTCTGATGAAAGGTCTGGGACTCGAAGTGTCAGCACCTACCTGCTGTGACTCATTTCCTGTTGACTTTACATTCTACTACCAGAGCAATTTTAGCAGACGCCAGAAGTTCTTAGCCATGCGTAATATCCAAATGAGAAATATTATAAATTATGATGACTTGTTTTTATTTTTAGTAAATGTACCATTCCCAGAAACCCTGTGGTTTACAGTTTTATAGTTTGACAAAAAAAGACACAATAAAAACAATGGGGTAGACAGACCTATCCCCAAATCTGCTTAGTCACCATAGGTAATCTTGACCTTGAAGACCAAATGAAATAAACTGGTGAAGAGTATCAATATGTAATATTTACTGGATTTCTACAGCAGTGATTCTTAGCAATTCTGTAATAATGCAAGGGACAGAAAGTGAGCATTTACATGGACTTGTGCCTCATGCTAGTCTGTTCAACCTCTCTCATGCAGAATGCTTAGTGCCTGCATACGCCTAGGTGGTTCGATCATTGCTAACCCTATCTTACTGATCACAAGCTGGGGGTTGTAACTCAAACAACATCTCTTGTTGAATGTGTAAGGGATTAGGATACAAATTCATATTATCTGACCCTAAAATCCCACACTTTATGTTGCATATGCATCGGACATTTCACTGACATTCTCCCCGCCCCTCCCCCCCCCGTCCCCATCAGATTTTGTGGAGCTCTATTTTTCATACAGGTTCATATACTGTAAGTAAAATTAAGAATCTAGTCACTTTAAAGAAGTAGTCTTTATGTGACTATGTCATTGAAGCTTTTATGCATCATGGTATACAGGTTTGAAATGGAGGTGCATAATTGAGCTAAAGGATCTTGGAAATGTCATGTAAAAGATTTTAGACTTAAAACCTGGGAAAATCCACAAAATGAATTATCACCCCGTTTGAAAACCTTGAAGTTATGATTTGGCAAGTTTCTTTTTTTTATCTTTATTAACTTGGGTATTTCTTATTTACATTTCGATTGTCATTCCCTATTCAGGTTTCAAGGCCAACATCCACCTAACCCCTCTGCCCCTTCTCTATGGGGGTTCACCTCCCCATCCTCCCCCCATTACTGCCCTACCACCAACAATCACATTCACTGGGGGTTCAGCCTTGGCAGGAGCAAGGGCTTCCCCTTCCACTGGTGCTCTTACTAGGATATTCATTGCTACCTATGCAGTTGGAGCCCAGGGTGAGTCCATGGACAGTCTTTGGGTAGTGGCTTAGTCCCTGGAAGCTCTGGTTGGTGGCATTGTTGTTCATATGGGGTCTCAAGTCCCTTCAAGCTCCTTCAGTCCTTTCTCTGATACCTTCAACAGGGTCCCGTTCTCAGTTCAGTGTTTTAAGGATGGCATTCACCTATGTATTTGCTGTATTCTGGCTGTGTCTCTCAGGAAAGATCTACGTCCGGTTCCTGTCAGCCTGCACTTCTTTGCTTCATCCATCTTATCTACACTGGTGCCTGTATATGTATGGGCCACATGTGAAGCATTCAAAGTTTGGTCATCCTTCTTCAGTTTCATGTGTTCTGTGCATCTAGGGTAATTTGAGCATTTGGGCTGATATCCACTTATCAATAAGTGCATACCATGTGTGTTTTTCTGTGATTGGGTTACTTCACTCAGGATATTTTCCAGTCCCATCCATTTACTTATGAATTTCATAAAGTCACTGTTTTTGATAGCTGAATAATATTCCATTGTGTAGATGTAGCACATTTTCTGTATCCATTCCTCTGTTGAAGGGCATCTGGGTTCTTTGCAGCTTCTGGCTATTATAAATAAGGCTGCTATGAACATAGTGGAGCACTTGTCTTTGTTATATATTGGGGCATCTTTTAGGTATATGCCCAAGAGAGGTATAGCTGGGTCCTCAGGTAGTTCAATGTCCAATTTTCTGAGGAAACTCCAGACTGATTTCCAGGATGGTTGTACCAGTCTGCAATCCCACCAACAATGGAGGAGTGTTCCTATTTCTCCACATCCTCGCCAGCATCTGCTGTCATCTGAGTTTTTGATCTTAGCCATTCTCACTGGTGTGAGGTGAAATCTCAGGGTTGTTTTGATTTGCATTTCCCTGATGACTAAAGATGTTGAACATTTCTTTAGGTGTTTCTCAGCCATTCGGCACTCCTCAGCTGTGAATTCTTTGTTTAACTCAGAACCCCATTTTTAAATAGGGTTATTTGTCTCCTTGCAGTCTAACTTCTTGAGTTCTTTGTATATTTTGCATATAAACCCTCTATCTGCTGTAAGATTGGTAAAGATATTTTCAAAATCTGTTGGTTGTTGGTTTGTTCTAACAACAGTGTCCTTTGCCCTACAGAAGCTTTGCAGTTTTATGAGATCCCATTTGTCAATTCTTGATCTTAGAGCATAAGCCATTGGTATTTTGTTCAGGAAATTTTTTCCAGTGCCCATGTGTTCCAGATGCTTCCCCACATTTTCTTCTATTAGTTTGAGTGTGTCTGGTTTGATGTGGAGGTCCTTGATCCACTTGGACTTAAGCTTTGTACAGGGTGATAAGCATGAATCGATCTGCATTCTTCTACATGTTGACCTCCAGTTGAACCAGCACCATTTGCTGAAAATGCTATCTTTTTTCCATTGGATGGTTTTGGCTCCTTTGTCAAAAATCAAGTGCCCATAGGTGTGTGGGTTCATTTCTGGGTCTTCAATTCTGTTCCATTGGTCTATCTGTCTGCCTCTGTACCAATACCATGCAGTTTTTATCACTATTGCTCTGTAATACTGCTTGAGTTCAGGGATAGTGATTACCCTGGAAGTCCTTTTATTGTTGAGGATAGTTTTAGATATCCTGGGTTTTTTCTTATTCCAGATGAATTTGCAAATTGTTCTGTATAACTCTCTGAAGAATTGGTTGGTATTTTGATGGGGATTGCATTGAATCTGTAGATCGCTTTTGGTAAAATGGCCATTTTAATATTAATCCTGCCAATCCATGAGCATGGGAGACCTTTCCATCTTCTGAAGTCTTCTTCAATTTCTTTCTTCAAGGGCTTGAAGTTCTTATCATACAGATATTTCACTTGCTTAGTTAAAGTCACACCGAGGTATTTTATATTATTTGGGACTATTATGAAGGGTGTCATTTCCCTAATTCCTTTCTTGGCTTGTTTCTCTTTTGTGTAGAGGAAGGCTACTGATTTATTTGAGTTAATTTTATACCCAGCCACTTTGCTGAAGGTTTTATCAGGTTTAGTAGTTCTCTGGTGGAACTTTTGGGATCATTTAAATATACTGTCACATCATCTGCAAATAGTGATATTTTGACTTCTTATATTCCGATCTGTATCCCTTTGATCTCCTTTTGTTGTCTGATTGCTCTGGCTAGAACTTCAAGAACTATATTGAATAAGTAGGGAGAGAGTGGACAGCCTTGTCTAGTCCCTGATTTTAGTGGGATTGCTTCAAGTATCTCTCCGTTTAGTTTAATATTAGCTACTAGTTTGCTGTATATGGCTTATGTTTAGGTATGTGCCTTGAATTCCTATTCTTTCCAGGACTTTTATCATGAAGGGGTGTTGAATTTTGTCAAATGCTTTCTCAGCATCTACTGAAATGATCATGTGGTTTTGTTCTTTTGATTTGTTCATATAATGGATTACCTTGATGGTTTTCCATATATTAAACCATCCCTCCATGCCTGGGATGAAGCCTACTTGATCATGGTCGATGATTGTTTTGATGTGCTCTTGGATTCGGTTTGCCAGAATTTTATTGAGTATTTTTGCGTCGATATTCATAAGGAAAATTGGTCTGAAGTTCTCTTTCTTTGTTGGGTCTTTGTGAGGTTTAGGTATAAGAGTAATTATGGCTTCATAGAAGGAATTTGGTAGTTCTCCATCTGTTTCAATTTTGTGGAATAGTTTGGATAGTATTGGTATGAGGTCTTCTATGAAGGTCTAATAGAATTCTGCACTGAACCCATCTGGACCAGAGCTCTTTTTGGTTGGGAGACCTTTAATGACTGCTTCTATTTCATTAGGAGTTATGGGATTGTTTAAATGTTTTATCTGTTCCTGATTTAACTTCGGTACCTGGTATCTGTCTAGAAAATTGTCCATTTCCTGCAGATTTTCAAGTTTTGTTGAATATAGGCTTTTGTAGTAGGATCTGATGATTTTTTGAATTTCCTCTGATTCTGTTGTTATGTCTCCCTTTTCATTTCTGATTTTGTTAATTTGGAAACACTATATGTGTCCTCTTGTTAGTCTGACTAAGGGTTTATCTATCTTGTTGATTTTATCAAAGAACCAACTTTTGGTTCTGTTGATTCTTTGTATGGTCCTTTCTGTTTCTACTTGGTTGATTTCAGCTCTGAGTTTGATTATTTCCTGCCTTCTACTCCTCCTGGGTGTATTAGCTTCTTTTTGTTCTAGAGCTTTTCGGTGTGCTGTCAAGCTGCTGACATATCCTCTCTCCTGTTTCTTTCTGCAGGTACTCAGAGCTATGAGTTTTCCTCTTAGCACAGCTTTATTGTGTCCCATAAGTTTGGGTGTGTTGTACCTTCATTTTCATTAAATTCTAAGAAGTCTTTAATTTCTTTTTTTATTTCTTCCTTGACCAGTTTATCATTGAGTAGAGCATTATTCAACTTCCATGTATATGTGGGTGTTTTTCCCTTATTGTTATTGAAAACAAGCTTTAGCCCGTGGTGGTCTGATAGGATGCATGGGATTATTTCTATCTTTCTGTATCTGTTGAGGCCTGTTTTATGATCTATTATATGGTCACTTTTGGAGAAAGTAACATGAGGTGGTGAGAAGAAGGTATATCCTTTTGTTTTAGGGTAGAATGTTCTATAAATATCAGTTAAGTCGATTTGGTTCATGACTTCTCTTGGTCTGTCTATGTCTCTGTTTAATTTCTGTTTCCATGATCTGTCCATTGATGAGAGTGGGGTGTTGAAATCTCCTTCTGTTATTGTGTGAGGTGCAATGTGTGCTTTGATCTTTAGTAAGGTTTCTTTTCTGTATGTAGGTGCCCTTGTATTTGGAGCATAGATATATAGGATTGAGAGTTCATCTTGGTGCATTTTTCCTTTGATAAATATGAAGTGTCCTTCCATATCTTTCTTGATGACTTTTGGTTGAAATCGATTTTTTTCAATATTAGAATGGCTACTCCAGCTTGCTTCTTCAGACTGTTTGTTTGGAAAGTTGTTTACCAGCCTTTCACTCTGAGGTAGTGTCTGTCTTTGTCTCTGAGGTGTATTTCCTGTAGGCAGCAGAATGCAGGGTCCTCATTGTGTATCCAGTTTGTTAATCTATGTCTTTTTATTGGGGAGTTGAGTCTATTGACGTTGGGAGATATTAAGGAATAATGATTGTTTCTTCCTGTTATACTTGGGTGTGAGATTATGTTTGTGTGCTTTTCTTCTCTTTGTTTTGTTGCCACGATGATTATTTTCTTGCTTTTTCTAGGTGTAGCTTGCCTCCTTATGTTGGATTTTACCATTTATTATCCTTTGTAGTGCTGGATTTGTAGAAAGATATTGTGTAAATTTGGTTTTGTCATGGAATATCTTGCTTTCTCCATCTATGTTAATTGAGAGTTTTGGTGGATACAGTAACCTGGGCTGGCATTTGTGTTCTCTAGTGTCTGTATGACATCTCTCCAGGATCTTTTGGCTTTCATAGTCTCTGGTGAGAAGTCTGGTGTGATTCTGATAGTTCTGCCTTTATATGTTACTTGACCGTTTTCCCTTACTGCTTTTAATATTCTTTTTTTGTTTTCTGCATTTGGTGTTTTGACTATTATGTGACAGGAGGAGTTTCTTTTCTGGTTCAATCTGTTTGGTGTTCTGTAGGCTTCTTGTATGTTTATGGGCATCTCTTTCTTTAGGTTAGGGACGTTTTCTTCTATGATTTTGTTGAAGATATTTACTGGTCCTTTGAGGTGGGAGTCTTCACTCTCTTCTACACCTATTTTCCTTAGGTTTGATCTTCTCATTGAGTCCTGGATTTCCTGTATGTTTTGGGCCAGTAGCTTTTTCCGTTTTACATTATCTTTGACAGTTGTGTCGATGATTTCTATGGAATCTTCTGCTTCTGAGATTCTCTCTTCCATCTCTTGTATTCTGTTTGTGATGCTTGTATCTATGGCTCCTTGTCTCTTCTTCTGGTTTTCTACATCAGGGTTGTCTCCCTTTGCACTTACTTTATTGCTTCTATTTCCATTTTTAATTCCTTTACCTGTTTGATTGTGTTTTCCTTGAATTCTTTCAGGGATTTTTGTGATTCCTCTCTATAGGCTTCTACTTGTTTATTTATGTTTTCCTGCGTTTCTCTAAGGGAGTTCTTTATGTCTTTCTTGAAGCCCTCCATCATCATGATCAAATGTGATTTCAAATCTAGATCTTGCTTTTCTGGTGTGTTTGGATATTCAGTGTTTGCTTTGGTGGAGACTTGGGCTCCGATGATGCCATGTAGTTTTGGTTTCTGTTGCTTGGGTTCCTGTGCTTGCCTTTCACCATCAAGTTGTCTCTGGTGTTACCTTGTGCTGCTATTTCTGACAGTGGCTAGACCGTCCTATAGGCCTGTGTGTCAGTGGTGCTATAGACCTGTTTTCCTATTTTCTTTCAGCCAGTTATGGGAACAGAGTGTTCTGCTCTCCGGCGTGTAGTTTTTCCTGTCTAGCTGTTCATGTGGGTGTGTGTCCTGAATCCACCAGGCAGATCACTTGGAGCAGAAAAGTTGGTCTTACCTCTGGTCTCGGGGCTCAAGTTTTTCCTGGGGGGCTGCATTTGAACTCTGCATGAGGGCAACCAGAAGGGCTTGCCCAGCCTTTTCCCTGGCCCCTGTGCAAAGGTCTCCCAGATGGTGTTAGATATTTTCCTCTGGAGTCAGAAATGTGGGCTGAATGCAGTCTCCTGTGGCTTCCCAGACCTGTCTGCCCCTCTGAAGGTTTAGCTCTCCCTCCTACGGGATTTGGGTGCAGGGAGCTGTTGACCAGTTCCCTTCAGATTCGAGCAGTGTCTGGACTGCAGGTTACCTGCTGCTTGAGTTCCCCTATCTTCTGTTTCACAGAGGCCCTATACAGTTTCCTCTTGGGCCAGGGATGTGGGCAGTATTGGTGGTCTCTCCTACTCTGCAGTCTCAGGAGTGCCCACCTGTCTGGGAGGTGAGCTCTCTTTCCTTTAGTAAGCTTCTTAAAGGAGCATGCTGTCCTACTCTCCTCATAAGGGGTTGTGTCAGTAGGGTGGGAGAAGTTTAGATGGTTCACTTAGTAACTTACTTTGTGAGCATTCAGTTCCTCCTTAAAATATTTTTGCTGCTTCTTTGATAGTTTTTTATGCTATGTATATATATATATATATATATAATATCTCACATACTTTTACTATTCTCCAGTTAGCTCCATAATATGCCAATCACGAGCTAGGTTTCAGCTCTTTCCTTCCCTTGATCACAGGTACATGAGAATGTCAATTCATTGAAAACAGGGAAACCAAAAACATGGTTAAAGGTGACATCATGCAGCCTATGCCATCGCAATATAATTGTCATGTTCGCTGGTGGTTTGGTAAAGCTGGTTCAGTTCTGTTCTGTTTGCCAGAGATCTCACATCTGTGAAAGCTGGACCAACAAGTGGAAGGATTCCATTTCTTAGTTTGGATTTTCACTTTATCCACAATCTCACTGGCAACTGGTTATTATAACCCCAACTCAACCTTCTCAACCCCCAGAGCTCAGGCGCTTCCAATTGTACAGGTAATACTGCAGGTTGCCATTCCCTAGGAGCTTCTCCAGGAATGTTTTGTTCTTGTTAGATCCAGGCATTGAATAAGTCCAACCCTTCCATTTTGAGTAGAACGAGGGTGTTGCTTATAATGTCTAGATGTCTGGTGTGGGCCTTATAGAAGGAGTATGTGGCTTTCAGACTTTTATGGGTTGGATGGTTCATGATGGTGGAGGGAAGTGTATAAAAGCTCAGGAAATCAGTCACCTCACCGTTGGCCTTCTCTAGCACAAATGTGTCAATGATGTTCTCCTGGGAGTAGAACCAGTGCTCCTCTCCTCCTGATTTATGACAGGGGTGGAGTGAAACTGCTTCAGGTACCTTCTGAGCAGCTGGTACACTACTAGAATGTCCTTCTTATCCATTGGTCATAGCCCCGCTGTCTTGGGAGTCTCTGGCAGTCAGTAGAGCTTCTTGATGCACTGCATGGTCATATTTCTGCTCAGGTAGGAGAACTTCTCTTCAATCAACTTCTGAGGGTTCAGGGACCAATGCCAGTACCTACAGGTGCAAACAGGCTTTGCAACATCACTCCAGCAATGTAAACAGCTTGGAAAATGCCCTCCAGGTGGACCCGCCGGGTTATCTCTCGGATCAAGACTGGAGCCACCCGCTTGGAGCGTAGCTTCTTGTGGACACACAGGAAGTTGACCTCCATCATCTTCCTCTCTGTGTCATAGATGTGGATGTTTCCTGGGATGGCACTGATGAACCCAACCAGTTTCCAACTTGAGACCACTCAGACCCCGCAGTGCCACTGAGGGAGTCAGCTTAGTGCTTGGAGAAACCACAAGAGAAACTCTGGGAAATAATTGAATTGGAACATATTTTCAACTTCCACATAGTTCTCTTTCAGCAGAGTGTACAGATCTTTCAGCACACCATGATCTCCTCAGTCCAAGGCATCCCAAGTGAAGCTGTGGGGTAGGGTGTAGAGCTCCTGGTGATTGTTGTCTTTGTCAGGTTCCACGGGAACCTAATTTGGGCACTGGCTGTGTATCCCAGAACTGGTAGCTTCGTTTACTGGCTTCCTCCATGGTTTTGGCAGGCCCCTGACCCACTGAGAACAGCTCAATGGCTTTCTGTATTTCCTGGATCCTCTCTGCTGGCAAAGAGTTCATCTTCACAGGCTGGTCCTGTGTGGAATCCATGTCGTTGCCTTTCTCTTTCTTCTTCTCTTGTTTATTTTTCTTCTTTTGGGCTCTGGTGTCATTGACTGGACTCAAGCCACCCGAGTTGTGGCTATTGTCCTTGTTCTTGCCATTGCTGCAGTGCTCATGGCCGTTTCCATTCCCTTCCATCCTCATTGGCAGCTTCACTGCTTTCTCACTCTCATCTGCCATCCTACTTTGATGTTTTACAGTCCAGTTGTTGCCCCGCTTCCGGTCCACCCTCCCACAGTTCCTCATCCCATTCCTCCTCCCTACTGTCTTCAAGAGGATGTCCCCTGGCCTTTTGATCGTATTCACCCTAACTCCTTTCTCTCATTCTTCCTATACCCACACGACCCATCCCAAATCCATGTTCCCTTTTTTATTTTTCTTTTGTTCTTTTTAAAAAAGTAACACTCCAAGGCCTAGTTTTTGCTGCCAATATACTCCTGGGAGTGGAGAAATCCACTAGAGTATGTTTGGACCATCGCATCCCTAGACAAAGCCTACTTTCTTTTCCCAGTGTGCCATCATCTATACTCCTTTGTTAATGGTGAGGGCCTGTGACCTTCACTCCCACCCTAGAATGTTGACTGGCTCAGGCAGGTCTTGTGCAGGCAATCACAGCTGTTGTGGTTTCATGAGTGCAGTGGTCCTGGTATGCATAGAGGACACGAGGGTTGTCTGATGTCAGACTCTCACATTCTCTCTGCTGCTCTTTTCTCTGATTATCCCAAAGCCTGTGGCTTTACCTCTGTGCTCAACACTCCCTAGACACTTGTTCTCTGCACTTGAGTCACTTGTGTGTTTCTGTATTAACTACTTTCCACTGCATAGAGAAACTTCTCTGATGAGGTCTGAGAGATAAGTTAATCTATGAGTACAGAGATATATCTTAGAGAGCAGTTTGGTATTATGTCCATTTAGCAGAATAGTAGTAGTAGGTTTGAGGGATGACTGGTGAAAGAGAGGTGAAAGAAGGATCTTAAGGGTGGGGGAGAATAGCAGAATAGTAGAACCAGGCAACCTGAAGGGGGAGGGGGGATAATGAGGAGGCTTAGGTGGATGGAGAGTAGAGAAGATGATAAGGTGAAGGGGGGGAGAATAATTAGCACTACGGATATTTTTAAAAGTCATATGGAAAAATAACTTCGAGATAAAGTGCGTGGTCCTGGCTGGCCTGGAACTCACTCTGTAGATCAAGCTAGCCATGAATTTACACATTCATATAGAATTGGAGTTACCTTACATAAAATAAATTACTCCTCCCAGAACCCATACATTGCCAAATAAAAAAATCAGAGCCAAGTGTGTGATACCCCCTCCCAGGCTTTTAGTCAGAGGTGTTCCTGAGACCCCAGAAGTAATTCAGGACCGCAAAACTGATCTTAGTGACCAGAACTTCATAGTAAGATTCTACAGGTGAAGATCCCACATTTGTTGGCCACAGGACATGAAAGAAAATCAAGTTGGTTCTGATCAGGGTGCTTCTTCCCTGCAGGCTAGATTTCATAGGACTTGAAGGTGCTGTGTACACAACTGAGGGAGAGTTCGAGAATCTTGTCCAACTGTGAACCCTGTGAACTGCAATAATGACCAATGTGGACACATAAGGCCATGGGTGCAATGAATGGCATAGGGCTAACCAACCACATTTTAGCTAGAATTAAGGTCTACTGCATAGGAATAAATGGCCACCTGGTATGGCAAATCTGGCCAAGAGCCCACCATTGGGAAGCCCACAGGCTCCTGGGATGATCATCCTGTTCTTTTAGTTATAAAGTGAGCAAGTTGATAGCATCTTCTTTGTATAGATGTAAAATGACAGTGTGTGTGTGTGTGTGTGTGTGTGTGTGTGTGTGTGTGTGTGTGTGTGTGAGAGAGAGAGAGAGAGAGAGAGAGAGAGAGAGAGAGAGAGAGAGAGAGAGAGAGAGAGAGACTACCAAAATGTCTGGTAAATAAGACTTACTTTAATTATCCTGAAATACAAATAGTCATTCGTTCAACATTGAATCAGAAAATGTTTACCAATCACCTGAAAGTGTCAGGTAATATTATAAATACAATAAATGTAGCAGTAAACAACAAATATAAGACTGCCGATCAATAAAAAATGCAGACAACATGAGATCATTTGTAATGTCACCTTAAAAGCATCTACTGACTGAATCATATTGCTGGGTGCTTGCCCTGTCAATCACATAAGTTAGAATTATTATTTCTATGAAGAAACAGCCTCAAAATTAACAAATTACTTGGCCAAAGCCAGAGAACTATTGACCAAGGGATCTAAGATCAACCCTTGGGCTACTGGTTCCATGGCCAGTGTTCTTTCCCTACAACCCACACATTCTTTTAAATATTTAATACAGGAATCCCTCCTGCTGTTCCCTGTGTTTTTGGAATTATGTTCTGAGAATTAGTCATGATTGGAAAAGGCAATGGATCAAGCAGCCTGATATAACTAGTATTTAAATAGAAATGTAGCATACCTGCTACCAAACTCTCTTTAATCCATTCATTAAATAGAATGGATTCTATAGAATCCATTCATCTATAGAATATAGAATAGTTTTTCAATAGATAGTTGTGGAATTTTCATGTCTAATCTAGTTTGAGGGCTATAATAAGCATAGTTATTATAGATATGGTTGCATATAGTGCATAGCTTATAGGGTGGTTTGGGGACTGGTAAAGTCACTAGCAGTACAGCATGAGGGGTAAATTTGGATACCAAGCACACAGGTCAAAAGCCTAACCCCAGCACCAGCGCAGAGACAAGACAATCAGTGGAGTTTTTTGGCTGCCATCCTAGTTCCATGTTTAGTGAGAGACCCTATCTCAAAGAAGTAAGATGAGGTGTGACAGAGCAGGACACCCAGCATCCCCCACTGGGCTCTACACACATGGGCACGCACACCTCCACACAAACTAAATATTAAAAGCCTTTGGAAGGACCAGTTGTTGTGCCCATCTTGCTTCTTCTCCCTTGGTGCTTAGTGAGGTCGTTGCCATTTCAACTATCAAAGCTTTCCACCAAGCTCTGGTGAAGCCCAAGCTAAAAATTAAGAGGATCAAGAGGTTTATCTAGCATCCTGCAAGAACAACCTGCGGAGAAACCAGAGGTATGGATAGTAACGTGCAGAGAAGATTCACGACTAAATGCTAATGCCCAACACTGGTTAGAGGAACACGAAAACCAAGCATACACTCCCCAATGGATGCTGAAAGTTTCTGATCTACACCAACAGGCTGGAAGTGCTCCTGATGTACAAGAAACCCATAACCGTACTCACTGTCTCCCCTTCCTAACAACTGCAAAACCAGTGCGGAAAGGCAACACAACTGTCCATCAGAGTCACCAACCCTAGTGGTGGGCAGCCCAGCAAAGAACATGAACTGCTAGCTCACACAAAAACAAAACACAACAAAACAAACAAAGCTAGAACTTTTGTTAAGTACACTAAGCTGAACTATAGGTTGACGGAGAGTGCAAATAATTACCTCAAACAGCATGGTCAGAAGAGCCTTAGGAGGTAATGTCAAAATTGAAACTCAAGTTGAGGTGATGATTACAGGAAGATGTAAGACCATGAACTTCATTAGAGAAATATGATGGAAGGATCTTACCAGATTTTAGACTGCAAAGTCTAAATCTGCAAAGTGAAAATTGCTCAGGTCCATCAGGAGACAGGAAACAATGCTCAGGAATGAGCTGCTCTTGTTGAGCTATGCAGACTAATTGTGTCATAAAGATAAAATACCCTAAGGAAAGAGTATAGCTATACTGCGAATCTTTGAGCATCAGTTAAATCAAACATTGTTAGCAGTATATAAAATGTGTGGACTCCAGGCTATGCTGATATTTTTTCCAGGTTTGGATTAGTAAAGTAAGGACAGCCATTCCAATAATGATGAAATAGTAATGGGGAAACAGACACTGAACAAAATTCATGGGTCCTTGTGCTGCTATCTAATCATGGCATATGGAGACCTTACTTTGCTTAGAATCTCTACTTCCCTAAAATAAAAGATATAGAAGTCTTTTGAGTAATGTATTATGTTTGAGTACATATCAGCTGAACGCTGACATTAATAGTGCTCAATCAGGTATTTAACTATTGCAAAAAGTTGCTGACTTATATATAGTACAAGAAGAGAAAGAAATGACAGGCTAGGCTACCACGGTCTGGGGAGCAGACTGTGGACAGACTGTGGACAGCACCTGGGCAGCACTGAAGATTTGGCCCTGATGGAGTGGGCTCAGGTGAGCCTGTCAGGCCTGACGGTGTGAGTTCAGGGACCTAGCTGGCCCTGTCCTCCATGGCCACAGAAGGTCTGGCTTGGGTGCAGGAGAGATGGCCCTGCCCTTGTTACCTATGGTGACAGGCAGGCAGAACTACCCCTTCTCACCCTGAGACCTTCTTCTGTATTTTCCCCACACTGTCAATATTGATATTAAGACAGTATCAGGAAGAAGCTTTTTTTTTGTAGTAGTCAGTATCTAAATATAGTTTTGTTTCTATAAATGTTTACTTCTTGGGGTCACATATTCATTGAGACTTTGGCTAAAAGATTGAAAATTGTTTTCCAAGGACAAGACACATAATTTTTGATCATTTGAAGAGGTTAAAAAAGATTTCTAAATATAGTAAGGATACTGTAGTGCACACTACCATCTGCATTCAGAGCTTATGTCCGTATTATTCCTAGCTGCTTTCCCACAGCAGTAGAAAATACCTGCCTCAGGTGTTGTCAGAATTAATTCTTCAGTAAATTAAGCATTGATCATCTCCTGTTCTAACCATCCTCCTGCATTCTAACATGCTTTGCCCGAGGGCATTCCACTATCACATCATAATCGTGAAGTCAACAAGCCCAGGCTAAAGCCATTATTTTTCACTTGCTCATTCTTACTGGTTTAATCCAGAAAAAAAAAATTGTCAAAATATTTTGGCCACATTTGTCTTTTCTCAATTCTTCTACGATACTCTCCTCACCTCGCTGTTCATACTTTTTCTTAAAGGCAAGACAATAAAAAAAGAAGCCCCAGTAAGGCAGAAAATATCGAAGCAACACACACACACACACACACACACACACACACACAACCAACAAAGAAAAAAAAAAAACCATGGAGTCTGTTTGGAGTCTGTTCGGTTTGCATTGGGCCAACTACTCCAGGGCTGGGCCTGGCCTGGAGTATGGTCGATACATTCAGGGTCACTCCACTGAAGAAAACTGTCTTTCCCTTTCCAAGGAGGTTTCCGTTGCAAATAGCTTCTTGGGCAGGGTGGGGCTTTGTGTCCACTTTTCTTCTCTGAATGAGATTTTGTCTGGTTTGAACCTATGCAGGTCTTGTGCACATTGTTACAGACTCTGTGAGTTCACATGTTTAATTTATTTATATTAATTTATTGATTGAATATAGGATATACAAATGTTATAAAGCTTTGAGGCATCACCTTCAATCAACTGGTGATTTGAATGAGAATGCTCCCACACAGGTTCATGTTTATTTAAGTGTGGTTCCCTAACTGGTGGACCCTTTAGGATAGATTAGGAAGTGTGGCCTTCTTGGAAAAGGTGTGTTGCTGGGAGTGGGCTTTGAGGTTTTAAAAACTCATACCAGACCCAGCTTCTTTCCATATCTGTAGATGAGATGTAAATTCTTAGCTACTGATTGAGCACCATGCCTGCCTGTGCACTGCCATGCTCCCTGCTGTGGTGGTCACGGACTAACCCTCTGAAACCACAAACAAGCTTCCGGTTAAATGCTTTCCTTTATAAGCTGCCTTGGTAATAGTGTCTCTTCACAGCAATAGCACACTGACTAAGGCACCACTGATCACTAAGGAATGGAGAAAACAGCAAAATAGCCATTAAGAAAGATAACGTGGTTAGCTACTGAGACTCCAGAGTGAGTAATCCTGACTCCTTAGCTATCCCGCCTCTAGGTTCCTTTCTGTAGCAGAAGTCTGGCTGTTGTTATTCCCTTTGGTTGCACAATGCTCTTTTCTCTCAATTTTGTTGCTTTTGTGAAATACAGCTAATGTAAACTTTACTGTGTTTTTAAGCTTGCAGACCAGGGGCACCAATCACATTCATAATGTACAGCCATTGGCAGGGTCCATCATCACATCTTTTCTTATCTTGTAAAACTGAAACTCTATAACCTTTAAATAACAGCTTCCCTTATACCCTGAAAACCATGACTCTAAGTACTTCATATAGAGCAGAGTATACATCACTGGAAATCAGTCCTCCCTTTCTCACATGAGCACTGCATGAATAACATTTAAATGTTTTGAAGCAGCAATAGCTGGTGTATGAGAGGAGAAGGAAAATGCAAGGTCCTTATTCATCCTCACCATGCTGTGTCTTTCCCCCATAAAAATGAGTCTAATATACTTTTCGTTGTCATAAAAATGTAATATTTTCAAAAACTGCCCTTGTTTCCAACCTACGTTTATGTTGTGAATACATACAAATAATGTATTCGCTTATGTTTTCTGAATTCAAAAGTCCCCATTATAAATTGAGAAAGATCGTATGGGGTTGACTGATGATGCAGATATATGCAGAACCTTGGTGCCTACCACACTGCTACACACAGGTTTTGATAAAGATGGTTTAATGCTTGTCAGTCTCTTTCTCACCTCTAAACAAAGATGAGCATCTGGCCAGCCGGAGGGAAGTATAAAAGGCTTGATTTTAGCCCATTTTGGTTTTAGGACCTTACTCCATCAGGTGCCCTCCTGATTTAAGTTAGATCCTGGAATTCTTTTTTCTTTCTTCTTTCTTTATTTTTAAAGTATAGACTAACTATATGCTTAATAACCTCATTTAAAAGGGTTCTCTTATTTTCAGTAAAGCAGTGTACTCCCAAATTATGCATAACTTTCTGCTTAAATTTCCCTGTTGGTTTCATTAAACAAATCAATAAGTACTCTTTCTGTTCTTCAGATTAAACTCCAAAGCCTCTAAGCCGATTGCTCTCCCCTCTGCTCCACGCACTTCCAGTTTTCCTTTATGGTCTTCAGAGAATCACTCACTAGACTATAAATATAAAAGTCTTGCCTCCTGTTAAGGATGTTGTTTGGGGAATTCATCAAAAGACCCTGTGCATAGAAGTCTAAAAATGAAGTTCTTGCTGAATTTATCATGCTGTAAACATGGCCTCAAAGTATGCTGAGGCAATATTGACTTTCATGCTACCATATTTTCTAATCCCTTTACAAGGCAGTTAGACACTAGCATTGCTACCATAGAGACTGGGAAAGTTCCAGGCTTCAGCTAGCCATTCCCGTCTCTGTATTCCTTGGTGCCTTTCATAGAGACTTTCACACATGCATGTAATGTGTTTGGATCACATTCACCCTGCAGTCTCTCTCCTATCTTTACCTACCCAAACCCCCATTCTTGCTTCTAGAACTTTCTTCTCAGGAGAACATGAACAATACTGACCAGTACTCAGGGCTTGGCAGCTACTTCCATCTCTTAGCAACTTCACCTCAAACCACTACACGTTTGCAATGAGACTGACAGATTCCATCTGGAGCCACAAATAGAATGAGTGGAAAATGAGGTCAGTGCAGGTAAAAAATGTACATATCAGACACTTGCTATTTCTGGACATCTCTGTTTGATCTAGTAACACTGGGAACATACAAAGAATGGTCATGGTAAAACACACTGCCAGACACGAAGCCTCAGAGGCCAAGGTTGCCATAACCTCCAGCTCTGGCTTCAACTGGACTGTGACTCTCTCTAATAATGTACTCAGAAGTGAGTTCTCCAAATTTCATTTCTCTTCTGGTAGATTCCTGGTAACCTTCTGATACCTGCCTTTTCTGTCTGTGTGAACCCAAAGGCATTTTCATTTCTAACCAAGGTTTTGACTAAAATAGTTTATCTTGTCCAGTTTATGACTTCTCATGATGTAACAAATCACTGACCTCCTGCTACAAAGCTGGTCTTACGTCCTGGCTTTTACATTTTTCTGTGCATTTAGGCAAGAGTTTTAGTTTTTGTGGGCCTCCCCATAAATAATATTATCCTTTTCTAATTCTGTGCTCTGAGTTTTCTTTATAACCATTTCTCTGTGACTCGCATAAGAATTCTGTGAAAATAGGCTGCTCTCTGAGCCATGTTCACAGACTTTGTGATAATCAGTTTCTCCTTTCCCTCTTGCAACTGTGTTTTTTAAAAAAACATGGCCTTGCTATGTAGTCCAGGCTGGTGTGTCAAATTTCCGATCTCATGCCTTCAGCCTCTTGAGTGTGAGGATTAATTGGCCCTCTATTAACAGGTCCTATGTATGTGTAGATTCAACCAATTGTGAATCAAAAATGCAAGAACTATTCAAACTTCACTAAAATAAACATGTATAGACTTTTGATCTTGTCATTCTTCTCTAAACAATAGGACGGTTTTGATGAAGTCTTGCATTGTATCAAGCATTCTAAGTAACCTAGAGATGTTTTAAAGTATACAAGGGTCCCTGCTCCCAAACCCAGAGGGAGAGAGAACACATCGCCCAGACAGGTGGGCACTCCTAAGACTGCAGGGCAGGAGAGACCTCCAGTACTGCCCACCCTTGCCCAAATCCCTGGCCCAAGAGAAAACTGTATAAGGCCTCTGGCAAAAGGAAGATAGGAGCACTCAAGCTGCAGGAGCCCTGAAGTCCAGACTGCGCCCGGATCTGAAGGGACCCGGTCAAACACCTCCCTACACCCAAATCCCGTGGGAGGGAGAGCTAGACATTCAGAGGGGCAGACATGCCTGGGAAGCCAGAGGAGACTACTCTCTGCCCACAATTCTGACTCTAGAGGAAAACGCCTAGTGCCATCTGGGCCCCCTGTGCACAGGGACCCAACAGAAGGCAGGGCAGGCCCTTCTGGTTGCTGCCCTCATGGATAGCTAAAACCCAGCCCAGAGAAGGGACTTCAGGCTCAAGAACCGAGGTAAGACCAACTTTTCTACTCCAAGTGAACTGCCTGGTGGACTCAGGACATATGCTCTCAGGAACAGTGGAAGAGAAGTAGACAGGAAAGACTACACGATTGAGAGCAGAATATTCTGTTCCCATAACTGGCTGAAAGAAAACAGAAAAACAGGTATACAGCACTCCAGACACACAGACCTATAGGATAGTCTAACCACTGTCAGAAATAGCAGAACAAGGTAACACCAGAGACAACCTGATGGCAAGAGGCAAGCGCAGGAACCCAAGCAAAAGAATCCAAGACTACATGGCATCATCGGAGCCCACTTCTCCCACTAAAGCAAACACTAAATATCGAAACACACCAGAAAAGCAAGATCTTGATTTTAAATCACATTTGATCATGATGATGGAGGACTTCAAGAAAGACATAAAGAACTCTCTTAGAGAAATGTAGGAAAACACAAATAAACAAGCAGAAGCCTATAGAGAGGAAACACAAAAATCCCTAAAAGAATTACAGGAAAAAACAAACAGGTGAAGGAATTAAAAATGGAAATAGAAGCAATAAAGAAAGCCAAAGGGAGACAACCCTGGACATAGAAAACCAAAGGAAGAGACAAGGAACTGTAGATACAAGCATCACAAACAGAATGCAAGAGATAGAAGAGAGAATCTCAGAGCAGAAGATTCCATAAAAATCATTGACACAACTGTCAAAAATAATGTAAAACGGAAAAAACTACTGGCCCAAAACACACAGGAAATACAGGACACAACGAGAAGGTCAAACATAAGGATAATAAGTATAGAAGAGAGTGAAGACTCCCAGCTCAAAGAACCAGTATATATCTTCAACAAAATCATAGAAGAAAACTTCCATAACCTAAAGAGAGAGATGCCCATAAATATAAAAGAAGCCTATCGAACTCCAAACAGACTGGAACAGAAAAGAAACTCCTCCTGTCACATAATAGTCAAAACACCAAACGCACAAAACAAAGAAAAAATATTAAAAGCAGTAAGGGAAAAAGGTCAAGTATCATATAAAGGCAGACCTATCAGAATCACACCAGACTTCTCACCAGAGACTAGGAAAGCCAGAAGACCCTGGACAGATGCCATACAGACCTTAAGAGAATACAAATGCCATCCTGGTTACTATATCCAGCAAAACTCTCAAATAACATAGATGGAGAAACCAAGATACTCCATAACAAAACCAAATTTACACAATATCTTTCTACAAATCCAGCACTACAAAGGATAGTAAATGGTAAAGCCCAACACAAGGAGGCATGCTGCACCCTGGAAAAAGCAAGAAACTAATCGTCTTGGCAACAAAACAAAGAAAAGACAAGCACACAAACATAATCTCACCTCCAAATATGAAGATAACAGGAAGCAACAATCACTATTCCTTAATATCTCTCAACATCAATGGACTCAATTCCCCAATAAAAAGACAAAGATTAACAAACTGGATATGCAATGAGGACCCAGCATTTTGCTGCCTACAGGAAACACACCTCAGAGACAAAGACAGACACTACCTCAGAGTAAGAGGCTGGAAAACAACTTTCCAAACAAATGGTCTGAAGAAGCAAGCTGGAGTGGCCATTCTAATATTGAACAAAATTGATTTTCAACCAAAAGTCATCAAGAAAGATAAGGAAGGATACTTCATATTCATCAAAGGAAAAATCCACCAAGATGAACTCTCAATCCTAAATATCTATGCTCCAAATACAAAGGCACCCACATACAGAAAGCACACATTGCACCTCACACAATAATAGTAGGAGATTACAACACCCCACTCTCATCAATGGACAGATCATGGAAACAGAAATAAAACAGAGACATAGACAGACTAAGAGAAGTCATGAACCAAGTGTACTTAACAGATATTTATAGAACATTCTATCCTAAAACAAAAGGATATACCTTTTTCTCACCACCTCATGGTACTTTCTCCAAAACTGACCATATAATCGGTCATAAAAGAGGCCCCAACAGATACAGAAAGATAGAAATAATCCCATGCGTCCTATCACACCACCACGGGCTAAAGCTGGTCTTCAATAACACTAAGGAAAGAATGCCCACATATACATGGAAGTTGAACAATGCTCTATTCAGTGAACAAATAAACTCAAGGAAGAAATAAAGAAAGAAATGAAAGACTTCTTAGAATTTAGTGAAAATGAAGGTACAACATACCCAAACTTATGGGACACAATGAAAGCTGTGCTAAAAGGAAAACTCATAGCGCTGAGTGCCTGCAGAAAGAAACAGGAGAGACCATATGTCAGCAGCTTGACAGCACACCTAAAAGCTCTAGAACAAAAAGAAGCAAATACATCCAGGAGGAGTAGAAGGCAGGAAATAATCAAACTCAGAGCTGAAATCAACCAAGTAGAAACAAAAAGGACCATAGAAAGAATCAACAGAACCAAAAGTTGGTTCTTTGATAAAATCAACAAGATAGATAAACCCTTAGCCAGACTAACCAGAGGACACAGAGAGTGTATCCAAATTAACAAAGTCAGAAATGAAAAGGGAAACATAACAACAGAATCAGAGAAAAATCAAAAAATCATCAGTTCCTACTATAAAAGCCTATATTCAATAAAACTTGAAAATCTGGGGGAAATGGACAATTTCCTAGACAGAGACCAGGTACCAAAGTCAAATCAGGAACAGATAAACCAGTTAAACAACCCCATAATTCCTAATGAAATAGAAGCAGTCATTAAAAGTCTGCCAACCAAAAAGAGTCCAGGTCCAGACGGGTTCAGTGCAGAATTCTATCAGACCTTCATAGAAGACCTCATACCAATACTATACAAACTATTCCACAAAATTTAAACAGATGGAGCACTACCGAATTCCTTCTATGAAGTCACAATTACTCTTATAACTAAACCATGCATAGACTCAACAAACAAAGGGAACTTCAGACCAATTTCCCTTATGAATATCAACACAAAAATATTCAATAAAATTCTTGCAAACACATCAAAACGATCATCCATCATGATCAAGTAGGCTTCATTCCAGGGATGCAGGGATGGTTTAATATATGGAAAACCAACAACGTCATCCAATATATAAACAAACTGAAAGATAAAAACCACATGATCATTTCATTAGATGCTGAGAAAGCATTGGCAAAATTCAACACCGCTTCATGATAAAAGTCCTGGAAAGAACAAGAATTCAAGGCCCATACCTAAACATAGTAAAAGCCATATGCAGCAAACCAGTAGCTAATATTAAACTAAATGGGGAGAAACTTGAAGCAATCCCAATAAAATCAGGGACTAGACAAGGCTGCCCACTCTCTCCCTACTTATTCAATATAGTTCTCGAAGTCCTAGCCAGAGCAATCAGACAACAAAAGGAGATCAAAGGGATACAGACTGGAAAGGAAGAAGTCAAAATATCATTATTTGCCGACAATATGATTGTATATTTAAGTGATCCCAAAAGTTCCACCAGAGAACTACTAAACCTGATAAACACCTTCAGCAAAGTGACTGGGTATAAAATTAACTTAAATAAATCAGTAGCCTTCCTCTACACAAAAGAGAAACAAGCCAAGAAAGGAATTAGGGAAATGACACCCTTCATAATAGTCCCAAATAATATAAAATACCTCGGTGTGACTTTAACCAAGCAAATGAAAGATCTATATGGTAAGAACTTCAAGACTCTTAAGAAAGAAATTAAAGAAGATCTGAGAAGTTGGAAAGATCTCCCATGCTCATGAATTAGCAGGATTAATATAGGAAAAATGGCCATTTTGCCAAAAGTGATTTACTGATTCAATTCAATTCCCATCAAAATTCCAACCTAATTCTTCATAGAGTTAGACAGAACAATTTCAAGTTCATCTGGAATAACAAAAAACCCAGGATAGTTAAAACTATTCTCAACAATAAAAGGACTTTTGGGGGAAATCACTGTCCCTGAACTCAAGCAGTGTGACAGAGCAATAGTGATAAAAACTGTATGGTACTGGTACAGAGACAGACAAATGGACCAGTGGAATAGAATTAAAGGCCCAGAATTGAACCCACACACCTATGGTCACTTGATTTTTGACAAAGGAGCCAAAAACATCCAATGGGAACAAGATAGCATTTTCAGCAAATGATGCTGGTTCAACTGGAGTTCAGCATGTAGAAGAATGCAGATCGATCCATGCTTATCACCCTGTACAAAGCTTAAGTCCAAGTTGATCAAGGACCTCCACATCAAACCAGATACACTCAAACTAATACAAGAGAATGTGGGGAAGAATTTCGAACACGTGGGCACTGGAGAAAATTTCCTGAACAAAACACCAATGGCTTATGCTCTAAGATCAAGAATCGACAAATGGGATCTCATAAAACTGAAAGGTTCTGTAAGGCAAAGTACACTGTGGTTAGGACAAAAGGGCAACCAACAGATTGGGAAAAAACCTTTACCAATCCTACAACTGATAGAGGCCTTATATGCAAAATATACGAAGAACTCATGAAGTTAGACTGCAAGGAGACAAATAACCCTATTAAAAATGGGGTTCAGAGCTAAACAAAGAATTCACAGCTGAGGAGTGCCAAATGGCTGAGATGCACCTAAAGAAATGATCAACATCTTTAGTCATATGGGAAATGCAAATCAAACAACCCTGAGATTCCACCTCACACCAGTCATAATGGCTAAGATCAAAAACTCCAGCGACAGCAGATGCTGGGAAGAATGTGGAGAAGGATGAACACTCCTCCATTGTTGGCGGGATTGCAGACTGGTACAATCATTCTGGAAATCAGTCTGGAGGTTCCTTAGAAAATTGGACATAGAACTACCTGACGACCCAGTTATACTTCTCTTGGGCATATACCCAAAAGATGCCCCAACATATAACAAAGACACATGCTCCACTGTGTTCATAGCAGCCTTATTTATAATAGCCAGAAGCTGGAAAGAACCCAGATGCCCTTCAACAGAGGAATGGATACAGAAAATGTGGTACATCTACACAGTGGAATATTACTCAGCTATCAAAAACAATGACTTTATGAAATTCATAGGCAAATGGATGGAACTGGAAAATATCATCCTGAGTGAGGTAACCCAATAACAGCAAAACACACATGATATGCACTCATTGATAAGTGGATATTAGCCCATATGCTCTGAATTACTATAGATGCTCAGAACACATGAAACTCAAGAAGGATGATCAAAATGTGAATGCTTCACTCCTTCTTTAAAAGGGGAACAAGACTAGCCTTTGGAGGGAATAGGAAGGCAAAGTTTAGAACAGAGGCTGAAGGAACACCCATTCAGAGCCTGCCCCACATGTGGCCCATACATATAGAGCCACCAAACTAGATAAGGTGGATGAAGCAAAGAAGTGCAGGCTGACAAGAATTGGATGTAGATCTCTCCTGAAAGACACAGCCCGAATATAACAAATACATAGGCGAATGCTAGCAGCAAACCATGGAACTGAGAACGGGACCCCAGTTGAAGGAATCAGAGAAAGGACGGAAAGAGCTTGAAGGGGCTCGAGACCCCATATGAACAACAATGTCAACCAACCAGAGCTTCCAGGGACTAAGCCACTACCCAAAGACTATACATGAACTGACCCTGGGCTCCAACTGCATAGGTAGCAATGAATAGCCTAGTAAGGGCACCAGTGGAAGGGGAAGCCCTTGTTCCTGCCAAGACTGAACCCCCAGTGAATGGGATTGTAGCCAGGAGGGTTTTAATGGGGGGAGGATGGGGAGGGGAACACCCATATAGAAGGGGAGGTGGAGGGGTTAGGGGGATGTTGGCCTGGAAACCAGGAAAGGGAATAACATTCAAAATGTAAATAAGAAATACCCAATTTAATAAAGATGGAGGGGAAAAAAGAATAAATAAATACAGAGTGAAAAATTAAAAAAAATAAAGTATACAAGGGAAGTGAGTGAGTTATGTATAAATACTACACAACTTTACACAAGGTTTTGGGCATCTGTAAATTTTAGTATCATCAAAAGGAACATCCTGAAATACTAGCTCTGCCTGGACATCAATATATCTTCTTTTCCTAAGGCTTTTTATGAGACTTGACCTTTCCTCCTCAATACTATTCATATCTGATGACCAACTATTTGTGTCTCCCTTTTGTTCCATGCCTTGGAATTCTAACTGTGATAATATCCTTCTAGGAAAATCACTCCCAAGACTGGAGTTACGAGTAAAAAGGAATCTCCTGACTTTCAAGGCTCTTCAACCCTTTTTCATGTTCTGCTTTCAGTGGTAAACATTCTAACACTTCAGAACTTCACAGTGTATAGCAAGGGTCAACTGAGGTCACTGAGATAAAAAATAAGACTGATTGAGAAAATACTGTGTGATAATTAGTGTTCAATGAAAGGTCTCCAAAAAGTTTAACTACTAACATTATCCTTGCCAAGTAAAATTCAGACTAGCCCTGAGTAACTATACACTATTGGAATGCTGGGAAGCAAGCCACGATGGAAAATATGACTGACCTGGGATTGCCATCCTGTAAGGAATCTCAGGCTAACCACATAACTTATATGGAGATAGAAGAAGAGAGGGGAAGGGAGAGGAAGGGAGAGATAGAGAGAGGAAGAGAGAAGAGGGATAGATAGAGTAAAAATAGAGAGAAAGGAGAGAGAACTTATTTTTCCTGATATCCCAACCCAAGAGCCAAATGTGTTAATTTCGTCCCAGTAGACACAAAGAAGGACTTAGAAGTTCTACTAGAAGACTGAGCCAAGGCTCTGATTGAGCCAATCACTATCTTCAGTTGAGGTCATGGGGGTAGAGATAAGCTGTTTTCTCTGTGCTCTGCCTGAATAGTCAATCCCAGGTCCCATGAACAGAATAAAAAAGCTATTGCTTTATGATGTTAAAATTTGAGGTAATGTCTTTAGCTACTAGTAACAGTAACTTGGCTTTATCATTGAATAGATGGAACCTGTATTAGTCTATTCTATTGTTGTGCTTTTCTATTGTCATGATAAAATACCATGACCAAAAACAACTCACAGAAAATAAGTTTATTTTGGTTGTGGTTTCAGAGGGTGGGAATCCATATCGATGGGGAAAGTGCAGCAGTAGGCATCAGGACAAAGGAACTGGCAGATCATGCTTTAGCCACGCACAAGAAGTGGATAAAGAACAGGAAGTGAGACGATGGTATAAGCAATCAAAGCTCATCTGCTTCTTCCAGTAAGGCTGTACCTCCTAAAGTTTCCACAAACTCTCCCATAGGGGATCAAGTATTCAAATACATAAACCTTTGGTGGACATCTCTCACTCAAACCACCACTAAACCTTTACTTGAAAGAATGCATTTGTGGCAATTCATAGTCATGCGTAGGGCCTTCACTTTACAATGTCTGCCCGCATATAATAGAACATGACTAGTAGCTGTGTAGATTCTGCATTGCCTCATCTGCTGAGAACATGGCTGATGAACCAGAGCCATAACTCCCTTGAAAGTGAACTCCACCCTGTTGTCGTTGGCGTTGTCTGGACAAGTACTGTGCACAGGTGGTGGAGTCTCGTACTCTCTCTTCTGTGGCCATTCCTCTTCTCTGCATCTTTAAGGGGGCCTGAATCAAGTGGGATGTATATACAGGGTGAGTGTGATCGTTTATACCCATAATTCCAGCACATAGGAGATTATGGCAGGAGGATCAACGTAAGTTTGAGACGAGCCTGGGCAACACTGCAGGTTCCAGGCTAGAATAAACTACAGAGTAAGACCTGTGTCTTAGTTACTTTTCTATTGCTGTGAAAGAACACATGACCAAGGCAGCTTATAAAGGGAAGCATTTAGTTGGGGGGCTTTCTTGCAGTTTTATAGGATAAGTTCATGACCATCTTGGTGGAGAGCATGGTAGTAGGCAGGCACCATAGTCATAGCTGAAGGCCTAGATTTTTATCTGCAAGTTGGAGGAAAAGAGAGAGAAACTAGGCTTATTGTGGGTTTTTGAAACCTAAACACCCACCTCCTGTGATACACCTCCTATAAGAAGGCCAGAGCTTCTACTCCTTCCCAACTGGGGATCTAGTATTCAAATATATGATCCTATAAAAGTTGTTCTTATTCAAAGACTGTCTCACCATCACAAAAAGTAAATAAATATTAATAGTAATATATATATATAGTTGGTATATTTTCAGACATAATTTATTTGAAAAGACATACCACATTAAAATAATAATTTAAAAAGTATCTGAATAAGTTGTATTGATTTAATGAAAAAAGTCAGATCTTAAAAATATATGAAATCAGACTAACAACAACAACAACAATAGCCACCCAATACCAGGCACAAGAAATTTTCTTTCGAGTGGTTGGTCAGTATAGTCCTAGTGATTCCCCAAACAATATAAGCTGGTTTTGTTGCGCTTGGTTGCCTCTCAGAGGGTAAAGCTATGCCTCTTTTGCTAAAGAGCCGGAACACCAAAGACTTTGATTATCTGAGCTGTATTTAACCTGAAAGCCTTCTTCCTGTGGTCTAATTTCCACAGTACCATAAAATACTTAGCAAACTGTCGAGAGAGGAAACCAATTAATTGTCCCATCCAGTTGTGATACCTATGAACTACAACAATGACCAGCAAGGCAAGATAAGATATTAAGGCATAATAGTGGCACTCAGATGTTGGCGGCAACCACCAGCTCTCTAGTTGGACTAAAGGACTACAGAACAGGAGAGAAGTCATGATTCCTATTAGAAACATAGACATTCTGCCCCCAGGGCTAGTGACGTCATGGACCTTAACAAAAACCTACTACTGCCACTTTGCTAGAACAGAGCAACTCCTTAACTATGTTCTAAATCTTATACCCATGGGTAAGTATAGCTATCACCTTTTATCAAAGAAGCTTCTGTCTACAGCAAATGGAGAGCTTCACTAAAACACAACTGGACACAGGGCAGAGAACAGTGGATCATGAGAAGCTCAGGCCCCTTGAATACATGTATATTACAGTTCCTGCATCACTGGCTCAGGGGCTATCAAGGAAAATGGTGAAGAAAATCATAAGAGCCACAATACCATGAAGTCTGCTGTGAGACAGTGTCTACTAGACATTGCTGCATAAACAAAACATAAGCAGTGGCACTATCATTAGGCTAATCTAATTTGTCAGAGGAAAATCTCAAGGCTTTCACCCCCGTACAAAACCTTTAGTCTAAGAGATGGACAATTAGCCTCTCTCAGGCATGATCCTCCAATTGATCTTTCAATATGAAGTTGATATCTCTAAAATTATATACACCTAAAACAAAACAAACTTAGCAGTTTATATGTATTTGTACACACATACACACACATCTGTTTAACATACATGTATACAAATATATATGTGAAACAGAGTAATAATCAAAATAAACAAGGCCACCAATTTGAGCATGTAAGGGGGAAAGTGATGAGTGTTGGGGATTGGTTCTAATGCTATGAATAAATTCATTCCCCCAAATCAGAAATCTGCTTTTCCAAGTGCTGAAGGTCCTTGTCTCCAATTGGTTTTTGATCTATCAATAAAAAGCCAATGGCCAACCGTTGAGCAGGTAGACTGAGGTGGAATCTTTGAATTTGGGTGGGCTAGGAACTAGAAGAAAGGAGAGGGAATCAACATGATTCTGAGGGAAACAGATTTAGAGCTGCAGAAAGAAAATCATCGGAAATGTAGGTGAGAGGGAATGTGGCCCCCTAAAGGGCTGCCTAGAAGCATCTTGGGCAGCAAAGACTAGGGAACCACCCAGATGGAGCCAGGGCAACAAAGATAAGATAAAAAAAAGAATTAGAGGGCATTAAGCCAGGATTACATGAGGGAAATGTGTGCTAGCCGCAGGGAGGATTAGCCTTTGAGCTAGCCAAGGTTATAAAATTAACTGGTGTGTGTGTGTGTGTGTGTGTGTGTGTGTGTGTGTGCGTGCGTGTGTGTGTCTTCCATTCATGAACCCAAATAGCTCCCAGGAGGGTGTATACATGTGACCTACCAGGAACCAAAGCAATGTAACCAACTACCACTAGAGATGTGTTGAAGGGAAGGAACATGAGAGGGGCTAGAGGATGAAAAGGGAGGGGGACATATAATTATATTTTGATTAAAATATATTTTAAATATATATGAAACAGTAATGAGCAGCAGGTTCATACCTAGAGGGCATGACCTCTATCATGTTACATAACTGCTGTTGCTTCATAAAATACCTAGGCAGGCTATTTTACTCTCTAAATATTAAAAAGGTTTGTTTTTGCTCTCAGTATAGTAAATATTACATTTGAGATTTCTATGCCCGCATTGGTTCAGATTCTGATTACAGCCACAATGGCAGAATCCTAAAGCAGCAGTGGGGGGTGGGAGGGTGTGTTCGGGCAAGAGGACATGTAAGTTCTCTCCTTCTCATTATAAAGCCTTCAAGACTGCTTCTTGTAAACACTGGTCTAGTTACCTTGTCTAGTCCTAATCACTTTCAAAGGCTCTACTTCTAAATACCATCAGATTATGTTTTTACCCTCACAACACTGTAATAAACAAGACAGGCTTTGGAAATTAGCCATGAGCTATAATGGGGCAAACCGTTGCCTATGTGTCAAAGATACAGGTGGTTTTGAATGTGACGTCTCTTCTGGAACTTACAAAGGGAGGAGGGTGTAGTTTTGTGGCTAGGACACTTGCTTAGTATGCACAAGGCCTTAGGTTTCATCCCTAGCAACACCGAAATAATATAAAACTAAAACTAAAGTCATTTTCTGACACATAAACAAAAACCGTAAACAAGTATTACACTGGAGTGAGGGTTTTTGTTCTTTGTTTTCTAAGAGATCAGAATCTGTCCATTCTTGGGTCTTTTAGAATGCTTTTTCCCACTCTAGAAAACTGTGACTAATTTAGGATATTCCACAGTCACCTTAAGTGATGTCTCATCAGTTTATAGTAAAGTTCTGCAGAATCCTCCAATCTGAACAGTGCCATCAGGAATATATTTGGAGGTTGTCAACATGTCTCAGGAGGGAAGATGCTTACTGGGTAAGCCTGGTCTCCTGAATTTAGCCCCTGGAAGCCTGGAGATAGAGAACTGATTTCACAAAGCTGTCATCTAAACACACACACACACACACACACACACACACACACACACACACACACACCTGGAATAAATAAAAATTTTAAGCATATTTTTCATTATCACTCTTCAGCCTGTTTATAGGGCTCTTACTAGAAATTCTTGCTTACTCCTACTCTCAAGATGTACCTCTTCTCAGTCATGAATCTGTTTGTCCTCTCAGAGAATCGGAAGCATTTTGCTGATAACTTTTTCTTCACTTGGGTGCCAACAAGTGTTCTACCACTCCTATGTTCTTCTCTGCATGCTTCTAGCCCCTAGAAACCTGGAGATGGAGAACTGATTTCACAAAGCTGTCATCTAAACACACACACACACACACACACACACACACACACACACACACACACACACCCCTCTATCTCTGTCTTCTCTGTCCCTGATTTGTTTGCCCTTTCATGTTTATCACACTCTGTAAACCCACCACAAGTTTCCTGCATGTGTGCAGGGAAAGGCAGTACACAAGAGTGTACACAGGAAGCAAACCAAAGGAATCCGCAGATACGCTGGAGATGATAACTGATGAGAGCAACAGATGCAATTTCAGATAATAGACTGAATAAATTAAAATATATATCTTTTAAAGAATGAGGTGTTCTCACAAAAAGACCTACACAGTCAACTAGCCTGAGTCCATGGGGGCTCACAGACACTGAACTGCCAACCAAAGAGCATACATGGTCTGGACATAAGCCCGCCGCACATATGTAGCAGATGTGCAGCTTGGTTGTCATGTGGGTCCCCTCACAATTGTCACAGAGGCTGTCTCAGACTCAGACTCTGTTCCCTCCCTTTCCCTTAGCCAGGTTGCCTGGTCTGGTCCAGTGGAAGAAGATGCTGCACTTAGTCCTCATGTGATTTAATGTGCCAGGGAAGGAGGCTCCCCTTCTCTGAGATGAAGGGAAGGCGGGAATGGGGGGAGGGGGGAGGGAGGGTGAGACTGAGAGAAGAATAGGGAATGGGGCTGTGATCAGGATGTAAAGGGAATAAATAAATAAAGTGAAATAAATGAAAATAGGTTTAAAAACCAAGTATGAATTTTAAAAAAAGAAATAAAAAGGAAAGAACATGGCTGCTCCTGGAGGAAAAGGTTTTTTATAGATGAGAGACACAGCCAGAGGCAGGGACCTCTGGGAGAGTTCAGAGTGGTAGAGAGAGAGAGAAAAGAGAGGAATCTGGTACAGCATCCAGAAGGCCAAAGGAACAAAGAAGTGCAGGTAAGCAAAATGGTTGGATTATACAGGGATTATACAGGGAAGAACAGCCCATACCCCTGGGCTGGAGAGTTCAGTGTAGGGGCAGGACGTGCCAGCCAAATCCTGTAACAAGTCATGACTGAGGGATGCTGGAGTACCTGGAGCCAGGTCTGCTTTGATATGTTGAGCAGGTGCCTCAGCAGTTTGTCCTGGGTTTGAAACTTAACAGTGTATTAATAGGCTGTCATGCAATGTTTTGAAATATGTATACTGTGTAATGTTATAGTAATACTTAAATAAAGTATCATACCCCTGCCTCCCCCAAAGAGAGGTGTTTTAAGAGTAGTAAAAAATTTACATTCTATTGCTACTACTACATAAAATGCAATGTGAAATAAAAGCTGTGAAGTAATAAGATATTTTCACAATTTAAATACCATTTTGTAACCTTTTTATGATTCTAATACATACCTCTGGCTTATACCTTACATATCAAGCATTACAGATTATTTTTAGGTAAAAACTACTTCAAAGAAATTTCTTCAAGAATGAAACATAAAGTATTTTTACTGTACAGAATCTATTCTTCTCTTCTATCAAGATATATTGCTTTTCTTACAGTAACTTGAAAGCCATTTTTTTTTAATAGAACATTGGCTCTTGGTGTGGGTACATGATTGACAGATGACATAAACATCACAAACGTGAGATTAAGACAATGGATGACAAAGGTGAAAAGATTGTGTGTCTTGCTCAATTAGCCATCACCCGGCCTACAACTCACACACAGAGGCTCCTGGTAATTGAGCCACAGAAGACTGCAAACTGGTTCAGGAACCTGGATTCCTAGTTTCCATTCCCTACGATATGCTACAAAACCAAGAAACCTAGGCACATCAAGAGCATGTCAGATGAATCCTGAGCGGTCTAACATTTTAGTGTCTTAACTAGATTCTTGCCACTCAGCCATTTCTTGTCTCTGGGCCTCAAAATTCAATGCCCACAATGAGGCAAGCTTGTTGGTATCATTATCAGTCTGTTACGTGGGGGAGGAAACAAACTGTAACATATCAACTGTGGGTCCAACAGGGCAATGACTGCTTGAAGAATAAACCATCCTATAAGCAGTTCATTGTTTTTAATGCCTGAGACTAAGGTCAACAGCCAGAGTTTGGGCTAAAAAGGCTGGTTGCCAAGAGAGGGATTAGCTTTCTGACAATGCCCGGGTCATTTAAAATCACATTAGTGCAGTCCTCAAAGCAATGTTGGCCTTTATGGGACACCACAGCATAACTCCAGGCTGTTCTGCATTCCTTTGACGTCTATGGTTGCTACTCATCTGAGAGATACAACCTGGCTGGAATAGTACTGCTTGTCTCTGGGATTCCTGGTGAGGCAGACAGGAAGTAAGTCCAGAATAAACAAGGCTGTGATGGCTGTATTATAAATGCGGCTTCTAAAGGGCTAACCATCCTAGTAGCAACATGTTTTAAATGCCCAATACCTGTCAAAGTACTTTCTTGTCATCAAAGAGACCATTTCATAAGTACAAATGAGATCAATGATTACTATTGAGAGTAAACTGACCTAAATACTCAACATTCATCTTTCAAATTTTACTCAGAATGCTATCTGGGATCTTCTCTCACCCTGACAACAACCATGGCAACTCTTTCTGTGTTTAATCCCCGTATTGTAAGCAGCCCAGACCACTGTCCCTTCTACCAGATGCAGAGTTCTAAAGAACATGGATTCTGTTTACATTTTCATATGCATATTACCTAGCATTAGTATTTAATAAATGTGAATTAATTCAAGTCAACATTCTGTTTAACGTGAAGCCATGCATGCATGAAATGCTTCAGTCACTCTTTTCTCCTTTGATTTGTTTATGAGAATCTTTAAATATAGAGAAACTTAAAATGGAGGTTAAAAACTCCAAGTTGAGCCAGCAAATGTTACAGTGGGTTGTGCCATGAGGCAGAGAGATTAAACAAATGACCTAAATATGCAGCCCTCACTGATGGCAGTTGCAGAACTGAGATCAACGCTGAATCCCCTTTCAGCATTGTCAAGTGATGTGTAATATATCATCATCTTAAATCCAGAAAGCCCTTTCTATGTTTCTGTTTCTGTAGGTTGCCTATAGCAACGAAGGCTTCAGTGGGATTTCATCTCATTTGTGGGAACCCACAGGGCTCCCACCCTAATCTCCTCTCCATCATCCTCCCCAAAACCCTCCCTGAGATGTTCCAGAAGGAAAATATAAATTATCCCTGAGGCTGTCCTTACGATTTTCCATGTGTACATTCACTTTTCTCTTTGTCAAAGTCAATTAAAAACAAAATGTAAACTAATTTTTAAATCTCTTTTTTGAACAATTATGGCACCAAATTAGATGCTTCAAAATATTGAAGCAAAAGTATTAAAATAAAATTGTGAAGTATCTTGTGAAGGTGTTTTGTCTGAAAATGGCTTATAAGTCTTACAAGCTAAAAATGAAAGCTATTTAAAAGGCCCTGTTGAACAATTAGGTCTGAATCTTTATACAACGGAGACAAAATACTTCTGTTTCTATAGTATTATTTACAGGATCTAGTTTCCACTTAGCAAATTTAAAATTTTTCTCAAAAATACATGAATTACAAAGTTTAGATAGACTTAGCATATGATAAAATAATCAGTCAGTATTTGTCATTTCAACCATGGTTCTGTTAGCCTTGCTTATATTAATTCACTTAATTCTTAAGTCACCTGATAAAGTAGACACCCATGGTTCATTTCTTTTATGTCACAGCATTATCCAGCATATTTTGTAACTTCAAACGACAGCTGTATACAGTATATGAAATATAAGCACTTTATATACTTGTTATTAAATCTTCAGGGTGTCCTTGAAAGATTAGAACCATCCCCAAGTCAACAAGCTGAAGACTCACAGGAAGAAATTGTCCACAGCCATGTAGTTCCGTGATGGAGCTGACGGGCAAAGCCATTTCTCTCACCCAAAGTCTAGGTTCTGTATTCAGTGGTCAAACCAAACTCTGACATATTGCCAGAGACAGCCTTCCCAGTGTGTGAGAACTTAGGAATTGCTTCATGCTTCCTTTACCACTGTCTGCAGAAATTCTGCATGTTAAACTTGTGGATAACACCCCCATATGTAACAAACAAGTTAATTAAGAATAAATGCAGCCTCTTCATGGCTGACATGAGAATGACTATCAGTGACTGATGGCACACAGGGTCAGCACTCTACAAAGCATAAGGCAACAATGGACAGAGGGGGACTGAGACCAATCCCATGTGGGTGGGCAATGTATGCACAGCTCATGATCATCTCTCTGATAAAGTCAGGGGGCCATGCACAGAGCCTGCCCACTCTCCATCATCTTGTGATAGTTCAGCAAAGCAAGCAGTCCCATAGCAACCACCTCAGCCTTTGTCCCGTCCCTGACACTCTGCATTAAAACCCAGACAAGAAAGCTCAGTGGGCTTTTCTTACTTGGAAACTCTTCCCTCCTTCAGAGGTGTAGCCTCTGTTTCCTTAATTCTCACTTTTGCTCAACTTCCCATGTTTCTGTAATGCTCAACAACACTTGCTTCTGCCTCCCATCTTCCCACAAAAGTCTACATCATTAATCTTCCCTTGTGTGAGACAACAGGCTCTGAGCTACTGCCCCGGGTTGATCTTTGGTGACCACATGTGCCCAGAACAGGAGGCACTCAGGTAATGCATACCTGGGCTGTGAATGGTCTTGTTGTATTAAAAACTGCATCAGAAGTGATACTGTATAAAGAAAATACATAGCCACAAATAGATTTCATCACAAGCGTGAAATCCTGGCAACACAAGCTAATTGCAGGAAATAACATGGAGTTTATCAGAGAGTGATTTCTTTTTTGGAATAAAAATATTTTCAAATCATAGCCCCTTATCATGTGACATGGATACTTTACTCAGCCTCTGTGCCTCCCTCACAGTACTCAACTTCTAGACTTGTAGTGCTGAGGTAATCAAAATAAACAAAAGCAAATAATCCACACAAACATCTTGCTATTTGGCACTATTCTTCAGCTATTTCTTCTGAACTGAAACATTTCCACTTGGAGGATGGAGGAAGGCTCATAAAAGCTAATTATGCCATTCAGAATACAAGACAATTTACAAGAGTCGCAAGACCCTCCTTGGAGTTGTAAAATGCAGCACATGATTGACAGCAGGGCTCTCTCCCACAGAGCTGACTTCAAGTTGGGCAAATAATTCAAGGGATGCTACTTTTCTGAGCCATCCCTCCTGCCGGAGTGGGCTTTTCTGAGAGTGTGCCTCTGAGTAAGCCAGGCTCCTGTAAGGATTCCTAAAAGAGTGACTGACTGACCTGGGCAGTCTTGAGTAGAAACATTGCTTTGGTCTATCACCTGTGCTCTGTTGGGAGTGAATAGACACTGATTTACATCTTCCCAAGAAAAGTCACACAACAGGCACATGCTGTATGTCAGCTGTAAACTTTGAAAGATTTTTACAATAGCTCGAAGCTGCCAGATCTATCTATTTTATGCCAACAAAGCATTTGCATTTTGAATATTTCCTTTCGGAAAACCTGAGTTCTTTGATCTCATAACTTTATGATTAGTGTTAGCTTCTGGTTGGCTATCTGAATGGAAGGTACAACAGAGATAAATGATCCAAAACAGTAATTATTGCTGAGGATTTCTGCTATCTGGATCTTTAAAATTTTTGTTTTTGAAGCTGCTCACTTGCAGATTGAGGTCTACTTCAGTTCACTAAATACTTAGTGGATGTACGTTCTGAGTTGGGCAGTGTACCACACAAGGAACACAGAAATTAATGGCAAAATCTCTAATATTTTTGAGTACTTTCTCTGTGCTTATGATTTCTCTGACATGTCTGTTAGGAAGAAATTTGAATTTTTGTTCTGTCCAAGATTTCAACACATTTTCCTATATAGTCACAGATTGTTAATTAAAAGAAATAATCCTGATTTAGTCTACTTAGTATACAATACTTAGAAGGTTTTAACTACAATAACTTTGCATTCTAAGCCGCCTTTATTTTATCTTGATTTTCTTTTCCAATTGTTTCATTTTTTGCTGTTGTTACTTCATTTTTTTCCATTCCAGCTGCGTCCTCCCTTTCATCCTTGTTCCCTGACCCCCAAATACACCAAGTACAATGTATGCTGCCCATATATTCATTGGAGCATGGTAAAACTCCCAATGGCCAGCCCCTTAAGGATACTTGAGTCCCAATGGGCATGACCAAGACCAAAATGCCCAACAATGGGAAAAAGGAACTCGAAGAGTCCACCTCTAGTAGATAGACAGAGCCTCAAATAGAGGGATGGGTTATTAACCCATAGTCACAATTTCTGTCCCAGAACTGTTTCGGTCTGAAAGAACTATAGAGACAAAAACTAAGGAGAGACTGAAGGAAAGGCGATCCAATGACTAACCCAACTGGGGATCCATCTCTTGGGGGTGGGAGGGTGGGACACCAAGTCCTGACACTATTACTGATGCTATGTTGTGCTTACAGACAGGAGCCTAACATGGCTGTCATCCGAGAGGCCTAACAAGCAGCTGACTGAGACAAACACAGATGCACATAGTTACACCCAACCATTGGACTGAAGTTGGGAACCCCTATGGCTGAATTAGGGGAAGGACTGAAGAAGTTGAGGGGAGGGTGACCTTATAGAAAGACCAGCAGTCTCAATAGACCCCAAGGAGCTCCCAGAGACTGAGCTACCAACCAGACTGGCCTGAGCCCCACCCCCTAATGCACCTAATCCTTGAGAGAATTGAGGTCCCAGGGAAAGGGAAGGGCTGATGTGGGGGCACCCTCTTGGAGGCAAGCAGGGGGAGGAATGGAATGAGGAACTGTGGGAGGGGAATGGAGAAACAATGGCTGAGATAAAAGTAAACTAATCTTTTAAAACAAAGGTACTTGAGTTCTTCCCCCAACCCCCAGAAGCCATCAACCATGAAGAGTGAAGAACCATAGTTCAGCACCTTTATCACAGTTTTTAAGTCATTTTTATCTCGGAAAAAAATGACAAACACTATTTTCATTCAAAAGCTCTAAAATTATATTAACATTACTCTCTAAATAACGTGCTGAATTTCAACTACTCTGATGATGTATGCAAATATAACGATATGGCTATGAAGGAACTGAGAAAAGAAAAGAGCTTCAGTTCACTGAACAAACACAGCTATACATCACACGATACATAATGTCCCAAGGATACCAGAGACTTCAAGACAGGCCGACAGCTTTGGGGAACATGTAGACCAGTAAAAGTAAGAACATAAAATGAGACTGTCTTTACTGGAGAGAAAAGCGCACCCTTAGAGAAACCAAGGACTTCTATGCTGGGTAAGGCTAATAAAGTTTAGGTCAAGGCTAGTCTTGAACCTCTGGTAAAATTGTGAGTACCACAACTAAAAGTGAGGTCATCAGGACAGAGGATATAAACACTGTAGTCCTGCACTGTGCAGAGACATTTCGTCAGGTATGGATCAGGGTGACTCCATGAGATGAAATTCCCTAGCAGCATGGTAGCTGCCTCAATGTAAGCATTCTATGATTCTCAAACAATACAACAATGCACCTCTCACAATGCTTAAGTCTTGCATGCCTGTAGTCAAAGACAGGGGTCAGTGTCAAGAGCAAGCCTTTAGGAAGATAAAGAACTGGAAAGACGCTCAAGAGTGAGTTCAGCCAGAAGTAGTGGTCAGTGTGCGAATGGGGGAGGCCTGTTTCTATATGGCATGCAGAGCCAGGACCCGTCAATCAAAGGAGCCCAGTGGTTTGTCTCTTCTAGAAACAAGTGGGTAGGTAGCACACCTGAAGGACAGGCAGGAGTCGAATGGCCAAGGCATTGACTATTCAAAGGGCCTGGAAGTCTAGATCATGGTGGAAGATGTGGCTGAGGCAGAGGCTGGCCAGAAATGTGGCAGTGCAAGGCTACAGCAGTGACCTGGAGGGAAGTCGGGGGGGGGGGCAGGAGCTCTTAGGCTACAGCACATGGTTAGTTCTGTACTTTAAGTACAGGAAGAATGCCCACCCTTGGGGAACCTGGTAGGATGTTATGAAAATAATAGTTCCTAGTGAAGGGAAGGCCAGAGACATCAACATAGAGAGGGGAGGCCAGGGCACTGAAAGAAGTCAGGATGCAGAGAGAAACAAATGAGAACCTTTTCTCTGGGGCCAGCAAGGTGGCTTAGCTGATAAAGGTGCTTGCCACCAACCCTGTCAACCTTGAGTTTAATCCTTAAACCTTGCATAGTGGAAGGATAAATCTCACTTTTGCAAGGTGTCTCTGATGCCCAAATGAATGTCATGGGATTCCCATACATATATAAAAATAAGTCAATGTGAAGACTGTAATATACATACATATATATATACATATGTGTGTATATACATGTATACATATATGTACACACACATATATATGTATACACACAGACACATACATATACACACACATATATGTATATGCACAGACATATACATACACACATATATATGTATATACACACATACATATGTTTCTGCTTTTCCTCAGAAATAACCAACTGCAAAGAAAATACAAGGATAAAGGAATAAATTGCTTATTACTTCTTTTAACACGATTTCTTTTGCGTGTGTGTGTGGAGAATTTAACTATATTGAATAGTAAATTAGAAGTGACTCTGATGGCCAGAAGTATACAAGAACATAATGACATGAATTTAAGACAAAGGAAATCTTCAAAATTTTAATGGGGACATGGTGTCTGTCTGTATGTTTTTGATCAAATTATTTTCTAACAAATAGCATTGATTTTTCAAGGAGTCCATAAGAAATAAATTCTATGAGAGAAAACCAGCACTGATTTGTATCCCCTACCCTCTCATACATATGTTGGTACATTTATTACTTTACTGACAGATAAGCAAAATGATTTTTTTATAAAAAGGAAAAAAGGAGAGCTGGAGAAATGATTCAAATGGTGGCATGCTTGTGGTGGAAGCCTGGGGAATGGAGTTCATACAAAAGCATGGCGTACACTTGCAATGTCAACATTGGATGGAGAGCCATCAGGATCTCTGAGGCTTGCTGGCCATTCACTTTAAGCAAGTCAGTGGACTCTAGGTTAAGAGTGAGATCCTATTCCAAAACATAAATGAGAGCAATAGAAGAAGTCCATGCTGACCTCTGGCTTTTACATGCATGTACATATATGTGTACATATGTTTGCACATACACAAATGTTAGCTCTTAAAACTCAGATGTGATTTTTAATTTATTACCTTTTTTTGAATGTATATGTGATTTTGCTTGCATGCATGTCTGTGAGCCGCATATCTGGTACCCTTGCGGCCAGAAGAGGGTGTCCCGTGGAACTAGAATTACAGATGTTTGCAAACCATCATGTAGGTGCTAGGACTCAAGCCCTGATCCTCAGAAAGAGCAGACAACATTCTTAATCTCCAGGCCTTTTTTCTAGCTTTTACCCTTGAGACAAGGTTTTGCTCTGTACCCTCTGGCTGGCCCAGAGCTCTGTATATAGAGCAGGGTGTATCCTTGAACTCTGAGACTTACCTGCCTCTGACTCCACAGGGTTAAGCTTGGAAGTGTATTCCATGGCAGCCTGGCTTATAACTTAAGTTTTACATTCAGTCTTGAGCCACTTTTTCCCTACAAGAGAGACACATGCTCCAGTGTCTTCCTTTTGAAACCCATTTTACACTGACTGTTAAGCAATCTCTAATTCTGAAGCATATCCTTGGCCTTCAGATGAAAATAATTTCCTTGGGTTTTCTTTTGCTTTTTCTAGCCCACTTCTTTTATTTTCCACAAAGTTCTCTATTCTTTAAACATGGAATACCCCAGTGTGTTTCTTCCTTCCCACCAGCACTTCTTTGTGCAATCAAGGGTGGACTTCTCTGTCCCTCCCTCTCTGGGTGGCATCACTGGAGCCCTAGGGCCTCTCCAGGTGGCATTGATTAATTATCCTTGCGACATCACCAGGGGAGCCATGCTTGCTCCATACTCATTCTAAACCTATGGAGGAAGGATGTGGATGACATCAAGGGAGGATTTTACAAGACTCTGTCTAGACTGCCAGAAGAATCTGTGGTGGGGAAAATTGCCTAAATATGGGCTACCAGGAAACAGGCATTTTCCTTCTCCCCTCCTTGTGGGTTTTTTTTTTTTTTTTTTTTTTTTTTTTTTTTTTTTTGGTGTGGACACAGTGCAGCCTGGGCTGGCAATTCTGTAAATTATACTCTTTGAATCATGTAATAATAACTCAGGGACCAGAATGATTTAATGCCATATGGTAAGTCAATGTGGAGATCATCTCAGACCAAATAAATAAATAGAAGTAGCAAGTGACTTTGAGCTCATTTTAACTTCCAAATTTCTCAGTTTTTTCTGAGGTTTTGTGGGTATTATATAGGTTCTTCAAATAATAATAAGTGGACAAATGGTGGCCCATTTTTCCCCCTTTAGTTGAAAAACAAAGACAGAAACCACCTATGGGCATTGTCTTAGTTGGAGTTTCTGCTGCTGTGACAAAACACCAGGACTAAAAACAACTTGGGGAAGAAAGGGTTTATTGCAGCTTATAGTTTGTAGTCCATCACCCAGGGATGTCAGGGCAGGAACTCAATACAAGACGTGAAGCCAGGAGCTGATGCAGAGGACATGGAGGCATGCTATATTGCCTTACTTCTCCTGGATAGATCAATTTCTTTTCTTATACAACCCCAGGACCACTTACCAAAGGTTGGCACCACCCTTAAGGGGCTGTCCTTTCCACATCAATCATCCATCAAAATGACCCACAGATTTGCAAGCATACCAATCTGATAGAAACTTACTCTCAATAAAATCCCTTCTTCTGAGCTATGTCTAGGTTTGTGTCAAGTTGACAAAACCAACCAGCACAGGCATATATGAGACCCTCTCTTCCTGAACATTTAACTGTCCTGGGGTTTGGCAGAGCCTCATACAGTTAAAGTAGTGGGAAATAGATGGTTCCTGTATGCCAAACAATGCACGTTACTCCAGAAACACAGAGTTACCCACTTAAGGTGATCACTTACTTAGTCCAACGCCCCCAAACCACAACTTAAGCAATTTCATAAGTTTTCATCATTGAGTTCTCATTCTTTCTCCCCCTCTTCCTTCAGGAATAATTTTTAAAAAGAGAAAATGGATGTCCTCTTTTGAGGAATCATGTCTATGTAAACTTGTACACCATTTGGCTCTATTTAAATAAAACACGATGTGATTGTTCTTTTTTTATTTTCTGGCTTGCTGTTCTGCTTTTGGCATTTCTCCCTCTCGCTGACAATCCTCGTTGCTTTAGTTCACCCAGATCCTGCTCTGGACCCAGATCACCCAGGGTCTTGTTGAGTATTACTAAATATTCACACTCAAACTAGGTAGGCTTGTTATGCTATGTAGTGTGTCTAAAAGTTGGGTGAGTTAAAACAGCCATGAATTTATCTTATCTTGCCATAGTCTGACAACTAGGACCTGGTAGGTGTTTCTTCTCCTGAGACTTCTTATGAGGTTCCAGTCAGGTGGCAGTTCTGTTTCAGGTAGCCTGTTATGTTTGATACCTGGGTGCTTCTTCACAGGCTTCTCTCCATTTGCTTTCTCATTTTCCAGGGTGACTCTGGGAAGCTTCTCTCTGAATACCCTGGAATTCTTCCATTGTAACTCATAGCTCCAGTAGGAAGGAAGCTAAGCTTCCAGGACCAACCTAGATTCACAAAAAGGGAACATTTGCTCTGATTTTGGTTTGTGACTATAGTTAAAGAGTAAATACTAGAATAAGACAAGAGAAGGAGGGAAAATTAGGAAGAAAGAGAAAGAAAACACAAAGAGTTTTTAGATGGTATACCTTCGGGAAATTGAACTGTACTGTTAGATGTTCAAGTTAACATACCTATCTTGTAAAGGCAATCATCTGAAATACCTTATTAACTCAAATTGCAACAGACAGGAACATACTTCATTGACTAACCCATTGCAGTCACTGCCATTATTTCTCCTAAGAGACATACTTCTGTCTCTACATTCTGACACATCTGAATTCTGCCTTGCTTTGCAAGGTGTTGGGGTAGACCAGTTCTCCTTGTTGTATAACACAAACCCTTCCACACCGTGTAGAAAGCTAGAGAATTTGTGAGTTGAATAGAAAATGGAAGGTAGGTAAGGAGGCGCTATACTGATATATACAAAGGCTTAGATGCAGAAAAGAATGACATGTGAATTGGTATGTTTCTTACTTTGGATTTTACTGCTTTGACCAGACACCATGAAGAAGGCAACTCTTATAAGGATAACATTTAATTAGGTCTGGCTTATAGGTTCAGAGGATCAGTTCATTATCATCAAGGAAGGAACATAGCATCATCCAGACATGCATGGTATAGGAGGAGCTGAAAAATTCTACATCTTCATTTGGAGGCTGCTAGCAGAATACTGGTTTCCAGGCATCTAGGATGAG